>NW_027210413.1:0-74372 GCF_027789765.1 Dendropsophus ebraccatus | reverse complement strand
CAGATATACCTGGGTGCTGCCTAATCAAAATGTAATGTGACAGCTGTCTGTATAAACCAAGACACATAAAAGCAACTTCAGTGTTCAAGCTGATCTACTTTATTAAGTGAAAATCTCAGTTTATATCTTTACAATAAAGCTTCAAAAAAATAATAGGAGAACCCTGTTTAGCCGCAACCAAAAAAGTAAAAAAAAAAACTGTCCAATCACTGTCCCACAAAAAAAAAAAAAGTCCCATTGGCTGTCCCATCACTGCACAGTTGTGTAGAAAAATGTTGGCGACTCATTGGATTCTTGGTGTCCAAGACCGTGCACCCCAGTGCTGATGTCTGGTCCTTTAATTATGGGCAAGGGCAGTACATGTCTGTTACTGCCCATTGGGTCAACATCCTCCCAGAAGACCATCAGAAACTTTGCCCATTCTTGCCACTGTCACTTCACTGGTGCTTAAGAGGGCCAGTTCTGCCTCCACCAGCTTGCAACCATCCGCTGCTTTAACTGCAGTCCAACCTGCCCCGGTGTCTTACCAACAATGTCAGGCCCGGCGCTCTCAGGCTGTCCTCCATTTTGTGAGCCTGGGTGAATGGAGCCACAGTGGGCAGGAGCTCCTCCGGACCATCAGGGAGAAGATATATGAATGGCTGACCCCATGTCAACTAACGGTGGGAAGTGTTGTAGCCCACAAAGGGAGGAACCTTTTCTCTGCAGTGCAACAGGGAGGGCTGAGGCATACACCTTGAATGGCAAATGTGATAAACCTCCTAGTGCACAGGTTTCTTCGAACATGTCCTGCCAATTGTTGATCCCTTTTGAGGACGCGACTCTGTGAGCAGGCATGACTATGGGATCAACGACATCATCCCACTTGTCCGTGTTCTGGACAGTGCACTGAACAACATCATCAGCGAGGATTCCCAGGCCACCACTCCAAGGCTGAAAATCCTCCTCCTCCGTCAATTGTCTGTTCTCAACCCTACTGGCCTGGGTGCAATCAAGTGGTGCCGCCTCCTCCTCCTCAAATAGTCTGTTCTCAACCATACTGGCCTGGGTGCAATCAGGTACTGCCTCCTCCTCCTTAAATAGTCTGTTCTCAACCATACTGGCCTGGGTGCAATCAAGTGGTGCCGCCTCCTCCAATAGTCTCTTTTCAACCATACTGGGATGGGTGCAATCAAGTGCTCAAATGCTGCTGCCTCCTCCTCCTCCTCCGTCAATTGTCTGTTCTCAGCCATACTGGGTCCAATGCCGTACTATTACTGTTGCTGGTTCCACTGTCAAATGTCTGTTTTCCACCCTACTGGGTCCAAGGAACTTGGCTAATTTTTGTTCACTATTTTTGGACTTTGATTTTTTCCACTTTATTCATTGTAATAGCAACTGTAACTAAACAAAACTATACCCTATCATCAGGGGCGTAGCTAGGGGTGCAGCCTAGGGGGGGGCGAGTGAGTCTCAGTGGGCCCCCAACCGATTACGTTACCCATAGGGAACCTTGGCAGATGACAATGTTTTCTAGATAACAAAGGCTATATACTACTACATTAGTAAATAAAGATTGAGAAAAATTATAGTAGCTTCTACATTTCACAAATAGAACCATGTAAAAGTTAAAAGGGTTAGCTAAGGTTCAAAAAACATAGCTGCTTTATTTTCTATCTATCTCCTATGTATCTATCTATCTATCTATCATCTATCTAACATCTATCTATCTATCTATCTATCTAACATCTATCTGAAAAAAAAATTGCCTCTGCCCCCCCTATAAGCAAACCATGCCACCACATACCTCCCCACGCAGTAGAATTAGACACACACAGATATACACACACACATATATATACACCACACACACGTGTATATATATATATATATATATATAAATATATATATATATATATATATATAACACCACACACCTACAGGCATATATATATATATATATATATATATATATATATATATATACACACACACACATATACATACATATAAACCACACACCACACACACATAAATGCATATATACACACACACACACACACATATACACCACACACGTATATAGAGACACACACACATTTACACAGCTATACACTAACCTCCTGTGTCTGTCTCTCTGGTAGATGTTACAGGCCAGCAGCAGTGGAGGGGTCAGGAGATCAGGCTGGATCAGGCTGGCTTCCAGCCATAACGCTGCTCTGGGACATAGCTCTGCTGTGCTGGGCCTCCCTCCCTCTTCCTCTCTGCCCCGACACAGACATGGAGCAGCTTTAGGAAGCCTGGGAGCAGATTTTTCTTGTTTTATCCCCCTGCCAGGTCAGACAGCCGCCCCTAGCCAGACCTCTGCCACCATACTGTCCCTGCAGCTAGAGGCAGGACAGGGCGGTCACTGAGCTGGGGAGAGGGTCCTGAGGGAGAAGAGGGGTCCTGAGGGGGCAGAGGGTCCTGAGGAGGCAGGGGTGCCTGGTGCTGTGCCTGCTGGAGACCGGATGCAAGTGGTAAGATAACCAGACATCTTACCACTTGCACAGCCGGAGACAGACTTCTACAGAGAGACAGTGAGTGATTGTCACTCACTGTTTCTCTCTCACAGCGTTATCTAGCCTGCCGGAGAGTGTGGGGAGGAGCTGTCTGCAGCGTGCCTGCAACATGTGAGAGAGCACAACCATAGGCCAGGGGCCGCATCAGGTGACTGAGTGGGGCCCCCAGGAGAAGGGGGCCCGCACCTGCCGGGCGCTGATGCTGTCTGGGGGCCCTACAGACGTTTTAATGCTGTCTGCAAAAGCAATAGCTTCTACAGACAGCATTAACTGTCTGGGACTTCAGTGGGCCCCTGCCTAAGTGGGCCCAGGAGCCACCGCCCCCCCCTGCACCCCCCAAATTTCGCTACTGCCTATCATACTCCCACTATTGTAGCTGCAATTATTCAGCCATTATAGCAAGGTTTATTTTTTAAAAGTTCGCTCATCCCTAGTCGCCTCCCAAGCTGTGTACATTTTTCCATTGACATATTTTTAGCAGAATAAGTTATACTTTTTATTATTACTATTTTTGAATAGATTTGACTTTTTTTTTAACTAGTATTATTTTTGGTCCGGAATAACACAATACAGCAATCCTAGCAGGTGTTTTTTTTTTTTTTTTAATCCTGTTCACTTTGCATGATAAATAATAAAATAATGGTATTGCCCAGGTCGTTACAGAAGTGGCATTACCAAATGTGTGTATGTTCTTTTGTTCATTTTGTTTATGTGGAAAAAGTAAGGGGATAATGCATTACAGTTTATTTTGTATACTTTTTTTCTTTTCTTTTTTTTACATTGATCATCAGATCACTATTATAATACACTGCACTAGTCCTCTAGTACACTGCATTCCCTGCCGCAGACACATCTGGGTACTCAAGAACCCACGGCAATGCTGGGGTCCTTAACAAGATCTTCTGTATGCCATGAGGACCCATGACCCATGAGCACCTGAGATCACATCCCAGAGAAGCCAACAGGTAAGGTGTATTGGCGGCCATTATGAGGTTATGAAGGGGTGAACAGGCAGGAATAGCTCCAAAACGTCTCAAAACAGGTAATTACTTGCTTTGAGCAATATATTGAGCTAGGGGTGGGCTATTTAACACTGCAAAAAAAGATTTTGGGGGGAATACCCCTTTAAGAGATGACCAATTGATTTCAATGGGAGATTTCTCTAGACATGATCCAAGAGCTGTCAATTATCACTTCTTATCAATGACCTGATCCTAAAACTGCCACACAGATATGATTGCCCTAGAAAAAGGCTTATTTGGCCAATGTGTGTATATATATATATATATATATATATATATATATATATATATATATACACATTTTCTGAATCCCTCATATACGTGCGTGAACTCTCAGCCCAGCTGAGTATGCATGTGTTATCAATGGTGACAGGGAGATAAGCTGCTGCCAAGCGTCTCTGGCTAAAGTTTGCCTTTCAAAGAACAAAGTGATCATACAGTTGAAATCCAACTCCCTAATCCTTTATTCCCCCATTTTCTGCCATAAAGAGAGAGATGGGAGAGCCACCATACAAATTAGATGGCTGGCTGATGGGTTTACATGACATTACTATGATGCCAGAGCAATAGATAAAAGTGTTTACAAATAGGTCAAGAAACTTGCCAGTATGATAATTTAACATACAGCTGTGTGAAAATAGACATGACAATTCCTTCCAGCAGATGCAATAATGTGAAAAGCCAGAACAGTACTCCAGCAGCCATGATGCAGCATGTAAATCATATAGCATGAATAATGGCATTGATCCAATTATTACTGCAGCGCAAAGAGGAGAAAAGCAAACAAGAGGATCACATGACCAGGAATTGATGCCGAGCTGTGTACAAACAGAACAGACTGGTAAATAATACATTTATATTATGGCCCTTAATTGGAGCTGTCATTAAGTATAAAGAATTGAAGTGATTGCTAATTTATTCGCTACAGTTGTTGTCTTCCCAGACAGCTTTCGATATTGAAATGATAATTTTGCTACCCCCGTCTCTTGCTTGATAAATGACCATTCAAAATGGTGTACAATGTTTCCAGCATTAATATTAATACACATATTTATGATCTGCTTTTTATGATATATTAATTATGTTGAATATTTTAAGCATTAACAATGCTGGCTAATGGGTACGTGGAATGTTACACTGGAGATTTATGATATTATAATCCATAAATGTTAATGCTATCGGTTGACGCATATGAAAGGGCTATGGAATCTAAAGAGTTAGCATATAAATATTTGGAAAACCCTTTGGGGGAGATTTATCAAAGGGTGTAAAATTTAGACTGGTGCAAACTACCCACAAGCAACCAATCACAGCTCAGCTTTAGGCAGTGCTGAAAGGAAAGCTGAGCTGTAATTGGTTGCTGTGGGCAGTTTGCACCATTCTAAATTTTACACCCTTTGATAAATCTCCCCCTTTGTGTATAAAACAATCACCATAGGGAAAAGGTACCTATAAACTAGGTACAGAGATGAGCTATTTGACTTTTTTTTTCTTACATAAACCAATAGTGCATAAAAATATGTTTAAAATGACACTGTCCCCCACCCCCCTTTTGCATTCTGACTTCTCTACACAGGTGTAAAGGGTAAATTTAACAGTTTTCATACCTTATTTTACATGTAAAAAGTGATCTTTTATCATCTGCAGATTGTGCTAAGTGGTTGGGGCTTTACGACAACTGGGCCACTTAGCCCCACCCACCGCGCCACCGTAGACCCAGCAGTTGCTGTGATGCCCCGCCCACTTAGCACAATCTGCAGATGATAAAAGATCACTTTTTACTTAAACAAGCACCATGACGTATGATGTAAAGTAAGGTATGAAAACTGCAAAATTTACCCTTTACATCTATGAAGAGAAGTCAGAATGCAAAAAGGGGGTGACAGTGTCACTTTAAAAACCCACATATTTGATATGGTAGCATGCTAAATCGTCCGATCTATTAACATATAGCAGGATTATTTCCGTGTGGTGAACAGAGTAAGTGAAAAAAAAGGAAAAAAAAACACCAGGATTGCTGTTTTTATATATATATATATATATATATATATATATATATATTTATATATATATATATATATATATATATATATATATATATATATATACTAGAAAATGTACCCGGCGCTGCCCGGGTATAAAGTGTCAGTGTGTTAATCAGATTTGTTCTAAGGTGCCCAGGAGGCCAAGCTAAAGGTATTGTTTCATCTGAGTTAATCAGTGGAATTAGTGTATACCTGTAGTGCATAGTTGGAGGGGTTCTGTATACCCACAATGTATAGTTTTTAGGGGTCTCGCATATCTGTAGTGCATAGTTGGGGGGGGCTGTATACCTATAGTGTATAGTTGGGGGGGTCCTGTATACCTGTAGTGTGTAGTTGGGGGGGCTGTATACCTGTAGTGTATAGTTGAGGGAGGTCCTGTATACCTACAGTGTACAGTTGGTGAAGGTCCTGTATACCTGTAGTATATAGTTGGTGCTGTATACCTGTAATGTATAGTTGGTGGAGGTCTTGTATACCTGTAGTTTATAGTTTGAGGGTCCTGGATACCTGTAGTGTATAATTGGATGAGGTCTTGTATACCTGTAGTATATAGTTTAGGGGTCCTGGATAACTGTAGTAAATAGTTTGAGGGTCCTGTATAACTATAGTATAGAGTTGGTGGAGGTCCTGTATACCTATAGTGTATAGTTTGGGGTCCTATGTACCTGTAGTATATAGCTGGTGGAGTTCCTGTATATCTGTAGTATATTTGGGGTCCTATATACTTGTAGTATAGAGTTGGTGAAGGTGCTGTATAGTTTTGGGGTCCTGTATACCTGTAGTGTCCTGTATACCTGTAGTGTCCTGTATACCTGCAGGGTTGTATTTACCCGTATGGCAGTGTTATTCAGTCACAGTGTGTCGGTATTGGTCATGTCTGGTACGGCGGTGTTATCCAGTCACAGTATGGCGGTATTGGTCAGGTCTGGTGTGGCGGTGTTATCCAGTCACGGTATGGTGGTATTGGTCAGGTCTGGTATAGCGGTGTTATCCAGTCACAGTATGACAGTATTGGTCAGGTCTGATATGATGGTGTTATCCAGTCACAGTATGGCGGTATTGGTCAGGTCTGGTGTGGCGGTGTTACCCAGTCACAGTTTGCCGGTATTGGTCAGGTCTGGTATGGCAGTGTTATCCAGTCACAGTATGGCGGTATTGGTCAGGTCTGGTATGACAGTGTTATCCAGCACAGTATGGCGGTATTGGTCAGGTCTGGTATGACAGTGTTATCCAGCACAGTATGGCGGTATTGGTCAGGTCTGGTATGGCAGTGTTATCCAGTCACAGTATGGTGGTATTGGTCAGGTCTGGTATGACAGTGTTATCCAGCACAGTATAGAGGTATTGGTCAGGTCTGGTGTGGCGGTGTTATCCAGTCACAGTATGGCGGTATTGGTCAGGTCTGGTATGGAGGTGTTATCCAGTCACAGTATGGCGGTATTGGTAAGGTCTGGTATGGAGGTGTTATCCAGTCACAGTATGGCGGTATTGGTAAGGTCTGGTGTGGCGGTGTTATCCAGTCACACTATGGCGGTATTGGTCAGGTCTGGTATGGAGGTGTTATCCAGTCACAGTATGGCGGTATTGGTAAGGTCTGGTATGGAGGTGTTATCCAGTCACAGTATGGCGGTATTGGTAAGGTCTGGTATGGAGGTGTTATCCAGTCACAGTATGGTGGTATTGGTAAGGTCTGGTATGGAGGTGTTATCCAGTCACAGTATGGCGGTATTGGTCAGGTCTGGTGTGGCAGTGTTACCCAGTCACAGTTTGGTATACCTGTTGTGCCCTGTATATACATGTACCGTATAGATGGAATAGGGGGCCCTGTATATACATGTAATGTATAGTTGGAGTAGGGGGTCCTGTATATACATGTACTGTATAGATGGAGTAGGGGGTCCTGTATATACATGTAGTGTATAGATGGAGTAGGGGGCCCTGTATACATGTACTGTATAGATGGAGTAGGGGGTCCTGTATATACATGTACTGTATAGATGGAGTAGGAGGTCCTGTATATACATGTACTGTATAGATGTAGTAGGGAGTCTACCAGTTATTACTGTGGATGTTGTGAGGCAGCTTCCCTAGCAACCATTGCTCCCTGTGACAATGAAAGCAGTAATCCTATTGGTTGCTAAGGCTCCAACTGCCGTGTCTGCTGCAGCTAATTATATCACCTGTGTTTGCAGTGAGGAGATTTTCCCATTCATCTCTATGGGGCGCCTCTCTTTCCCCTCCCCCTCCCCCTCCCCTCCTGTACATCTGGCGGGGACGGGACCTTCGCAATAACCTTCCCGGGCACCCAATGTATCTGTGTGCCAAATTTGGGGTCAAACGGGTTCAGGCGTTAGGAAGTCTATAGAGGACAGACAGACAGACTTTGATTTTTATGATATATATATATATATATATATATATATATATATATATAGTTTTTTTTTTTGTGACCAATTGTACCATAAAATATACTACAAAGCAGAAAAAAAATACTGGTAAAGTGAAATTAGAAAAAATACATTCACATTCACACTCTCAGTAGTTTTTTTGTACCGTATATGAATTTGCAAAAGATTCATCCGTAATGCATCCACATTGCATCAGGGGGCTCGATTCACACGTTGTAAGAGTGCGGCTGTATTTGCGGCTGTAATTGTGCGGCGGTATTTTGGTGGTTCGTGTGTATGCTTGGAAGTATAGGATATACGGCAGCACAGTGCACACTATGTATGAATCTACGGCCCTATCGTAAACGGACCCGTAAAAAATGAACAAGACCATTGTTTGCGGCTGAACATGCGGCCGAGGATTGACAGGCGGTCTGTACGGAGTACTTCAAAAATAGCCGACAATGATGCCGAATGCCGATGCCTCTAATAGTTAATATATTAAATTAATCAAACACATTTTCTTTGTAATCAAGACACTTTCGTTGATCAATAATTTATTTCTAACGAATCCATCATTTTGCAATTAAATATACTGTTAAAAAAAATAGATATATAAATAAATGTATATTTATCTATATATTTATTTTTGACAGTATATTGAATTGCACAATGATGGATTCGTTAGAAATAAATTATTGACCAACGAAACTGTATTTATTTCAACGAAAATGTGTTTTATTCATTAAATATTAATTAGTACAGGAAGCTCTATAAGCCGGTAATTAATATGCCGGCAATAGAGCATTCTGTACTAATCATCACTTAACTTTAATGAAAACATCAAATGTTTCTTCTAATTATGTTATGACAATAGCATTATTAGAAGAAACATTTAGAATTATATGTGCGCTCAGCTGATTGGCTGATCGGCTCAGCGCACATATAATGAGCCGGTCCGCAGTACAGTGACTTCATTGTGCTGCGGACCAGCGAAGAGACAACATCGGGGTGAGTATAGAGCTCTCTCCACCCCCTCCCCAGCACTGCACCCATCCCAGCAAGGAAGGGGGGGTCAGTTAACCCCTTCCTTGCTGGGATGGGTGCAGTCTGACATCAGTCTGGCCCCCAGGGGGTTAAGGGGGATGCAATACATCCTCCCTTAACCCCTTGGGGGCCAGACTGTAAGCAGCGATCTGTAAAGATGCTGCATACTGTAAGGTGCACAACACCGCTCACAATGATGGGTGTTGTGCTCCTGTTTGTGTGTTTTTGTGTGTTTCTCCCTTTTTGTTTTT
Organism: Dendropsophus ebraccatus; assembly: GCF_027789765.1. Classification (NCBI taxonomy): domain Eukaryota; kingdom Metazoa; phylum Chordata; class Amphibia; order Anura; family Hylidae; genus Dendropsophus; species Dendropsophus ebraccatus. The sequence goes on along the minus strand of NW_027210413.1, from coordinate 65,080 downwards.
CAGATATCGGTATCCTGGGGATTACGTCGGATTCCATGGACTACGTCGATGACCAGCGTTTTTTAATGTTTTTTTTAATAAAATGGTCAATGAGGGGTGTGGGGGTGTTTTTATTTGAATAAAAAAATTTGTAAACTTGTGTCTTGTCTTTATTTCTTTACTTTATAGACTTAGTAGTGGAAGCCGTCTAATAGACGGAATCCATTACTAAGTTGGGGCCTAGTGTTAGCCGGTATAAAATGGCTAACACTAACCCCCTATTATTACCCCAGTACCCAATGCCACCAGGGGTACTGGGAAGAGCCGGGTGCCAGTGGTCCTGGAGCGTCAAAATTGGCGCTCCTGGACCGGGCGGCAGCAGGCTGGTAAGATTTAGGCTGGGGAGGGCCTAAACCAATGGCTCTTCCCACCCTGGTGTTACCAGGCTGCTGTCGTTTGGTTTTTAACCCGGCTGGTTATAAAAATAGGGGGGACCCTATGCGTTTTTTTTTAATTATTTATTTATTTAAAAAAAAAAAAACGCATAGGGTCCCCCCTATTTTATAACCAGCCGGGTTAAAAACCAAACGACAGCAGCCTGGTAACACCAGGGTGGGAAGAGCCATTGGTTTAGGCCCTCCCCAGCCTAAATCTTACCAGCCTGCTGCCGCCCGGTCCAGGAGCGCCAATTTGACGCTCCAGGACCACTGGCACCCGGCTCTTCCCAGTACCCCTGGTGGCATTGGGTACTGGGGTAATATAGGGGGTTAGTGTTAGCCATTTTATACCGGCTAACACTAGGCCCCGACTTAGTAATGGATTCCGTCTATTAGACGGCTTCCACTACTAAGTCTATAAAGTAAAGAAATAAAGACAAGACACAAGTTTACAAATTTTTTTATTCAAATAAAAACACCCCCACACCCCTCATTGACCATTTTATTAAAAAAAACATTAAAAAAACGCTGGTCATCGACGTAGTCCATGGAATCCGACGTAATCCCCAGGATACCGATATCTGAAAAACAAAAAGGGAGAAACACACAAAAACACACAAACAGGAGCACAACACCCATCATTGTGAGCGGTGTTGTGCACCTTACAGTATGCAGCATCTTTACAGATCGCTGCTTACAGTCTGGCCCCCAAGGGGTTAAGGGAGGATGTATTGCATCCCCCTTAACCCCCTGGGGGCCAGACTGATGTCAGACTGCACCCATCCCAGCAAGGAAGGGGTTAAGTGACCCCCCTTCCTTGCTGGGAGGGGTGCAGTGCTGGGGAGGGGGTGGGGAGAGCTCTATACTCACCCCGATGCGTCCTCTTCGCTGATCCGCAGCACAATGAAGTCACTGTACTGCGGACCGGCTTATTATATGTGCGCTCAGCCGAACAGCCAATCAGCTGAGCGCACATATAATTCTAAATGTTTCTTCTAATAATGCTATTGTCATAACATAATTAGAAGAAACATTTGATGTTTTCATTAAAGTTAAGTGATGATTAGTACAGAATGCTCTATTGCCGGCATATGAATTACCGGCTTATGGAGTTTCCTGTACTAATTAATATTTAATTAAGAAAACACATTTTCGTTTAAATAAATTCAGTTTCGTTGGTCAATAATTTATTTCTAACGAATCCATCATTGTGCAATTAAATATACTGTCAAAAAATAAATATATATATAAATATACATTTATTTATATATATATTTATTTTAACAGTATATTTAATTGCAAAATGATGGAATCGTTTACATTTAATTATTGAACAATAAAAGGGACTTTATTAGACAGAAAATGTGTTTTATTAATTCAATATATTAACCATGAGAGACATCGGCTATAGTGCAGAGGATCGCAAACCCCGGTAATAGCGATTCATGTAAACTGTTTCCCTGCTTTCCCAGATGCATCCAGAGGTGTTTCCATCACTTTCTTAACATTTTATTTGATATTTTTAGTTGAACCAGATTTCCAAGTAAATGACCGTATGTTTTGAGCCGCATGTCTATTTTTTCCCACGGCCGGAGTTTCACCCGCACATTTACAGCCGCATAAAAAATACAGCCGCACAGTTACAGCGTGTGAATCCAGCCGTAATCTGTACTTTTTGCGGAACAGCAAAAAAGCTGAAGATTATTGTAAAAGGTTTAAAATGATTACTTATCTGTATGTTTCACGGATTTGCGTATATTACAGAGGTTTCATCTGTTAAAAATACGGATCTGCAAAAATTACAGACGCTCCCATAGACTTCTATGGGTAAATCTATGGTGCAGTCCATACTAAAGCTTGTCAGTAATTTTTGTGAATGCAATTTTTGTGAATTTTGGATCTGTAATTATATGGACAAGGGGAATAGCTCAATTGAAATTAATGAGCCCTAAATATATCTGTAATTGTGGATGTAGCCTTAGAGTCCATTTACACAGAAAGATCATCTGACAAATTAATTTGCCAAAGATTTGAAGCCAAAGCCAGAAATGGATTTGAAAAGAGGAGAAATCTCAGGCTTTCCTTAATCCCTTGCCGCAAAATGATGTTCCAGAAACGTCATGGAATGCAGGTAGTTCCCAGAACATCATTTTCTCCCAGCCTCCCCTCTGTCACTAGCAGCGATCGGGCAGCAGGAGGAGGCTATCACACAGCCTCCTCCTGCTGCCTCTGCCCATAAAGCAGACATGTTGTAGATGTTGCAGTAATAATTAGTTTATGTGATATGTGATATTTTACAAAAAACTACTGAGTGTATCAACCAAAATATACCACAAACATAAAGAGGAATATGTCACCCAAAAAAAATATCAGAATAGCCGCAATAGTTAAAAGCATTGCAGAGTTATCACTACATAAAGAGAGACAGGTCAGATTTGAAAAATAGGCCCTGAGCATTAAGGCCAAAACAGGCTGCAGAGGCAAGGGGTTAATGACCTGTTCCCTGTTTATAGTCTGTTTCTGGCTTTGGCTTCAAATCTTTGGCAGATAATCTGTCAGATAATCTTTCTGTGTAAATGGACTCTTAGTGGGACATTTATCAATGTAAAAATGGGTATTCTTCGGTGGAAAGGGGCCAGATGCAAATAAATTTATTCGCAAATGGCTATTTTGCGAATAAAATATTTGCATCGGGCCCCTTTCTGCCCGGTACGCCAGGGTGGGGGGCGCGGACTCAGAGTCCGCGCTATTCATCATTATTTTCACCAAAAAATAGACAGGAAACCTACTCCAGCTCTGAGCGCACAGGATTTATGTAGATGCAGTCCGCCTCTACATAAATCTTTGTACTGCTGGAGCTGCGGGGACATTTTTAGGTCCGGCGCAGAAAACGCCGGACTTAAATGTTCCCCTTAGACTATACAGATCTATAAGTGTATTGTCATGGAGAAATACAACTCTGTGGGAGCTGTAGATGCAAAATTATTATTTCTTTAACCCCTTAAGGACAGAGCCTGAAATGGCCTTAATGACAGAGACAAATTTTATGAATATGACCAGTGTCACTTTAGTCATTAATACCTTCGGGATGCTTTTACCTATCCGGCTGATTCTGAGATTGTTTTCTCGTGACATATTGTACTTTACATTTCTGGTAAATTGGAGTCGATACTCATAACAAATCTTTATGAAAAAAAACCAAATAATGTGAAAAAATGTGAAAAAATGCATTTTTTCCAACTTTGAAACTTTTTTGCGTATACAGAAAGTGGTTATACCACATAAATTATATATTAAATAGCATTAGCAACATGTCTACTTTATGTTGGCGGCATTTATTAAACTAGCTTTCATTTTTTTTAGACGATAGGAAGCTTAAAACATTAGCAGCAAATTTCCAAATTTTCAGTAAAATTTCAAAATCAGATATTTTTAGGGACCTGTTCAGGTTTAAAGTGTATTTGAGGGGCCTGTATGTTAGAAAGCCCCACAAAGCACCCCATTTCAGAAACTGCACCCCCCAAACTCTGCAAAAGCACATCCAGAAAGTGTTTTAACCCTTTAGGGGAGTCACAGAAATAAAAGCGAAGTGTGTAAGGAATTTGAAAATTTTAATTTTCTGTGCAGAGATTTTATTGTAATCCAATATTTTTCATAATTATAAACCTATTACCAGAGAAATGCACCCCAATAATTATTGCCCCGTTTCTGCAGTTTATAGAAATACCCCATATGTGACCCTATTGCGCTATTTGACGCAACCACAAGCCTCAGATATAAGGGAGCGCCTAGTGAATTTCAACGCCTCCGTTATATTTGGTCATTTTTGACTGTACCACTTCAGGTTGGCAGAGGCTCTGGGGTGTCAAAACCTAAAAAACACCCCTAAAGGGACACCATTTAGAAAACTACACCCCTCAAGGAATGTAACAAGGGGTGCGGTGAGCATCTGGACCCCACAGGTGCTTCACAGATTTTCCGAACAATATGGCGTGAAAAAAGAAAAATTTATTTTTTACACTAAAACGTTGTTCTAGCCTTCAATTTTTCATTTTCTTAAAGGGATAAGAGGCAAAAAAGACAAAAAATGTGTAGCGCAGTTTCTCCCGAGTACAGAAATACCCCACATGTGGCGATAAAGTGCCAAGGGGGCGCAGGACGAGCCTCCAAAGGGAAGGAGCGCCAATTGGCTTTTGGAAGCTGAATTTCACTGAAAAGGATTTCAAGGGCCATGTCGCATTTACAGAGCCCTCGTGCTGCCAAGACACTGGAAACCCCCCACAAGTGATTCCATTCTGGAAACTACACCCCTCAAGGAATCTAACAAGGGGTGCAGTGAGCATATGGACCCCACTGGTGACGGGCACAAATGTGGAACAATGTGACGTGAAAGGGAAAAAATTTCATTTTTTTCACTTTCATGGCACAAATGTGCCCGTCATCAAGGGGTTCATATCCTCACTGCACCCCTTGTTAGATTCCTTGAGGGGTGCAGTTTCCAGAATGGGGTCACTTGTGGGGGGTTTCCACTGTCCTGGCAGCACGAGGGCTCTGTAAATGCGACATGGCGTTCATCATCCATTCTAGCCAAATCCAACCTCCAAAATCCAAATGGCGCTCCTTCCCTTCGGAGGCTTGCCCTGCGCCCACATGACGCTTTATGTCTACATGTGGGGTATTTACGGACTCGGGGGAAATTGCTCTACATATATTGTGTGTTTTTTTCTCTTTTAACCCCTTGTGAAAATGATAAATTCAAGGCTAAACCAACATTATAGTGTAAAAAATGTAATATTTCATTTTCACGCCACATTGTTCCACATTTGTGCCCGTCACCAGTGGGGTCCATATGCTCACTACACCCCTTGTTACATTCCTTGAGGGGTGTAGTTTCCATAATGGGGTCACTTGTGGGGGGTTTCAACTGTCTTGGCAACACAGAGGCCTTTTGAATGCAACATGGCCCCTCAAAATCCATTCCATCCAAATCCAGCCTTCAAAAACGAAATGGCGCTCCTTCCCTTCGGAGGCTTGCCCTGCGCCCACATGGCGCTTTATGTCCACATGTGGGGTATTTACGGACTCGGGAGAAATTGCGCTACACATTTTGTTTTTTTTTCTCCTCTTTTAACCCCTTGTGAAAATGATATATTCAAGGCTAAACCAACATTATAGTGTAAAAAATGTAATATTTCATTTTCACGCCACATTGTTCCACATTTGTGTCCGTCACCAGTGGGGTCCATATGCTCACTACACCCCTTGTTACATTCCTTGAGGGGTGCAGTTTCCATAATGGGGTCACTTGTGGGGGGTTTCAACTGTCTTGGCAACACAGGGGCCTTTTGAATGCAACATGGCCCCTCGAAATCCATTCCATCCAAATCCAGCCTTCAAAAACCAAATGGCGCTTCTTCCCTTCGGAGGCTCACCCTGCACCCGCATGGCGCTTTATGTCCACATGTGGGGTATTTCCGTACTCAGGGGAAATTGCTCTACACATTAAATGTTTTTTTTTATCTTTTAACCCCTTGTGAAAATGAAAAAAACATGACAAGATTAATAATTTAGAGTAAAAATTTTACAAAAATTACACTAAATGTTGGTCTAGCCTTGATTTTTTTCCATTTCCACAAGGGGTTAAAAAAGAAAATGAACACAAAACGTGTAGGGTAGTGTCCCCTGAGTACGAAAATACCCCACATGTGGGCATAATGTGCCATATGGGCACAGGGCAAGTCACCAAAGGGACAGAGCGCCATTTAGAGGCTGGAATGGAGGATGGAGGCCATGTCGCAATTACAAAGCTCCTGTGCTGCCAGGACAGTAGAAACCCCCGACAAGTGACCCTATTCTGGAAACTACACCCCATAAGGAATCTAACAAGGGGTGCAGTGAGCATATGGACCCCACTGGTGACGGGCACTTACGTAGAACATGTGCCGAGAAAATAAAAAATACAATTTTTTTCATTTTCACGTCCCAAATGTTGCCGTCACCAGGGGGCCATATCCCCGCTGCCCCCCTTCTTAGATTCCTTATGGGGTGTAGTTTCCAGAATGGGGTCACTTGTGGGGGGTTTCTACTGTCCTGGCCGCACAGAGGCTTTGTAATTGCATCATGGCTTCCTCTAATGGGAATGGCGGCCATACCTATTTAGCTGGGGAAAAGGGACAATTCTAATTTATTTGGGGGTATTAGGCCAATTATTAGTTTATAAGGTTGGAAATGACAGGTGTCCATCAAACTCAAACCTGTGTTGATCCAGAGGAAGGCAAAAACCCCTCGTGAGGCAGACGACAGTAGCCTCATCACAGGGGAAAAATTCCTTCCTGACTCCATAATGGCGATCAGAATAATCCCCGGATCAACGTGACCCCTGAAATAGGAATAAGGGACAGAATTTAGATAATGTAGAACCCCAGTGACGTGTGGTACGCCTTGGAGCGATCCAGTATGCAGAGGCCGGGGTGATCAGGACAGGTGTCACACGGGAAAATGGTGTCCTTCCTGATCCCCCTGTTACCCCACACTCTGCACTTCTTCTGGGGTCTCCCTTTCTCCAGTGTGGGGGACGTCACCTGGAAAATGTTGTCCTGGTGCGATACGGGGTCCTTCATATCCAGAAGGGCTGGGTCCACTCCATGGCTGCTAAATATTAGGGCGCTATTACTACTTCTGATATTTTCGGATCGTGCCGCAAGCTACAGGGCAGCGAGGGACTGGAAGAGGGGGTGCTGGTATAAATGTTATCCCCGTACAGGTGGTGGTAACCTTTATCCAGCAGTGGGAAGATCAGTTCCCGGACGATCTCCCCACTAACTCCAAGGATGGGGGGGAAGGGGGCATCTGGGGGCTGGATTCGGGTGTCCCTTCCTACATACACTCTAAGGGTACGTGCACACTGCGGAATCGCGACAGATAACCCTTCGTGCATTCCGCAGTTGGCACCCGCCGGCGGAGTGATGCAGGCGCACGTCTCCGTCAGTGTCATAGACTCCATTCTATGCACGGGCGGATTCCGCTCTCCGTCCAACGTGTTCATTCTTTGGACGGACGATGGAATCCGCCCGTGCATAGAATGGAGTCTATGACACGGGTGGAGACATGCGCCCGCATCAGTCCGCCGGTGGGTGCCAGCTGCGGAATGCACAAAGGGTTATCCTTCGCCATTCCGCAGTTTGCACGTACCCGAAATCTGTAAGTGTACCCTGAGGTACTGTCCACAGAGTGTGTAGAATTTCACACCATGCCGTCATCTCTTATTGGGACGGTACTGGCGGAAAAGATGTGTCTGGGGGGCAGCGTATGCTACGCTACCCCCAGACACGTCACTGGATGATGAGGATGAATGGAGGAAAGAAGGATCCCCCATTCATCCTCACTGGCTGTTTTGGTGTCGGAGGCAATAATAACGTATCCCTCTGACGCCGAAAACACCCTGGGGGCCATCTTTATACGGGGACTAGTATATGGGGTATGTAGTGGTGTAGTGTCAAACTTTATTCAATGTAGTGTGGTGTAATGTAGTGTTTTTTACGTGTTTTTTTACAGTAAGTATAAAAAAAAAACCTACGCCAACAAAGGAGTTGCTGATAAATGCCGCAATGTGCGGCACTTATAAGCAGACCGTGGCAGTAGAATATAGAAAAAAAACACCCTACGCCAAAAAGGAGGAGTTGCTGATTAGCAGCGCACTTTCGTGCGATGCTGATCAACACTCAGCGGCGATAGGGTGCGGAAAATAGAAAAAAAAAAAATTTGGGAAAAAAAAATAATTTTTTTTTATATTCTGAATATCCCTGTAGCTGCTGATAAGTGTATTACACATATCAGCCGCTAGGGGGCAGCAGAGCGCAAAATCCGGAAAATGACGAGGCTGGAGCCGAAAATAGCCGAAAGAAGACGACGAGGACCGCCGGAAAGACCCGAAGACCGAACGGAATGACGGAGGACGCCGCGAACCCGGAAGACGCCGATCAGGAGCCCGGGACAGGTGAGTAATGTACAAATACCTGCTCTGGACCCCTCGGCTACCTAGCTGAGGGGTCCAGGGCAGGTATTTACTATTTTGTGGGACTCTGATCGCCGTGCCACCGGCCCGATCGCCGTGAACGGCCGGCCGGCCGTTCACGGCGATCGGGCCGGTGGCACGGCGATCAACATTACTTTTTACAGTAATGGCGGTCGGTGCCGTCCTCGGACAGCACCGACCGCCATTTTTTTCCGGGTCATCGGGTCACCGATGACCCGGAAAGGTTCCGATCGCCGCTATTGGCTGATCTGAATTGATCAGCCTATAGCAGCGATCGTAAGCACGGGGGGTGTTAACCACCCCCCGTGCCGAGAAGCTATGATGGCCTGCTATGATTTATAGCAGGCCATCTTCCCCGACCGCTGTGTGTGAACACGCAGCGATCGGGGAAACATCGGGCGTAAATTTACGCCCTGATGCGCTAAGTACCATGGCGCCAGGGCGTAAGTTTACGCCCGATGTCGTTAAGGGGTTAATGAAGACTATTTTTTATTTTCTATTCCACTAGAAAAACGTCATATCTAGAGAACAAAAAGCTTAAAGGTCAATGTGTCATGTGACCTATTGTTTTAATCAAGTTTTTATGTTAAATGTACAGTTGAAATCAGAAGTTTACATACACTAGATAAAAAGACACATATGCATGTTTTTCTCATTGTCCGACATGAAATCTGGATAAACCTTTTCAGGTCAGTTAAGATTATTGAAAATATCTCTATAAAATGTCAGAATAATTAGAGACAGAGAATTTTTAAAGGCCTTTTTATTAATTTCAGCAAAGTCAAAAGTTTGCATACACTATGATTACTATGCCTTTAAAAAAAATTGGGACAGTCCATATGATGATGTCATGTCACGGAAGCCTCTTGGCAATAAGAAATACATTTGTGGAAGGTACACCTGAAACACACAGCTTCTTTGTGTAACATCATGGAAAGTCTGAAGAAATTAGCCAAGATATCAGGAAGAGAATTGTAGACTTGAACAAGTATGGTTCATCCTTGGGTGTAATTTCCATACAAATTCCATACAATTTCCATACAATTATACACAAGTACAAACATCCAGCCATCATAGCGCTCAGAAAGGAGATGGCTTCTGTGTCCCAGAGATGAACATGCTTTGGTACGAAATGTGCAAATCAACCCAAGAAACAAAGCAAAAGACCCTGTGAAGATGCTGGCTGAAGCTGGTAAGAGGGTGTCATTATTCACAGTGAAACGAGTACTATATCCACATAGGCTGAAAGGCCACTCTGCCAGGAAGAAGCCATTACTCCCAAAGAAGCAGAAAAAGTCAGAGTAATGCTTACTAATGCACATAGGAACAAAGAGCTTTATTTTTGGAGGCATGTCCTGTGGTCTGAAGAAACTAAAATCGAACTGTTTCACCATAATGACCATTATTACGTTTGAAGAAAAAAAAGGGAGAAGCTTGCAAGCCTAAGAACACCATCCTAACTGTGATATGGTGGTGGCGGCATCATGAAGAGAGAATGTTATGTGGCATACTAAAGCAAGAGATTAGCCAGGAAGTTAAAGGGGTTATCCAGCGCTACAAAAACATGGCCGCATTCTTTTAGAGACAACACGACTCTTGTCTCCAGCTCAGGTGCGGTTTGCAATGAAGCTCCATTCACTTCAATAGAACTGAGCAACAAAACCAAGCCCAAACTGGAGACAAGAGTGGTGCTGTCTCTGGAAGAAAGTGGCCATGTTTTTGTAGCGCTGGATAATCCCTTTAAAGCTTGGGAGCAAATGGGGCTTCCAAACGGACACCGAAACAAAGAATACTGCCAAACTGGTTACAAAGTGGTTTAACCCCTTAACGACCGCGGGCGTAAGTGTACGCCCCCAAAACCCGTGCCTTAACGCAAACGGGCGTACATTTACGCCCGCGGTTTCCCCGATCGCTGCGTGTACACACGCAGCGATCGGGGAGGATGGCCTGCTATAATGTATAGCAGGCCATCCCTGCTTGTCGGCACGGGGGGTGATTAATCCCTCCCGTGCTGACGATCCCCGCTATTGGCTGATCAATTCAGATCAGCATATGGCGGCGATCTGCAGCTTTCCGGGTCACCGGTGACCCGATGGCCCGGAAAGCAATGGCGGTCGGTGCTGTCCGAGGACGACACCGACCGCCATTACTGTTAAAAGTAACGGTGGCCACGGTGCCACGTCCCGATCGCCGGGACCGGCCGGCCAGGAGCGGCCGGCCGATCACGGCGATATAAGTACCCCATGAAAGGGTTAAATACCTGCTGTGGACACCTCAGCTAGGTAGCTGAGGTGTCCAGAGCAGGTATTGACCCATACTCACCGGATCCAGCGTCCCGATCGCGTCTTCCGGGTTCCGAACGCGAATTCCGGGTTCCGAACGCGTCATCGTCTTCGTCGGCGTCTTCGTCTTTTTCCGGCGGTCCCCATCGGTAATCATCGGCTCCAGCGTTGTCAAACTTCTGCTTTTTCCGGAATTGGCGTTCTACTGACCCCTAGCGGCTGATAAGTATATATAATACACATATCAGTAGCTATAGGGTTAAAGAAAGTTTTTTTTTTTTTTTTTTCCCAATTTTTTTTTTTTTCTATTTTCCGCACCCTATCGCCGCTGAGTGCTGATCAGCATCGCACGTAAGTGCGCCGCTGATCAGCAACTCCTCCTTTTTGGCGTAGAGTGTTTTTTTCCTATATCCTACAGCCACGGTCTGCTTATAAGTGCCGCACATAAGTGCGCCATTTATCAGCAACTCCTTTCTTGGCGTAGTTTTTTTTTTTATACTTAATGTTAAAAAAACATGTAAAAAACACCATTACACTACACGGAATAAAGTTTGACACTTCACCACTACATACCCCATATACTAGTCCCCATATAAAGATGACCCCCAGGGTGTTTTCGGTGTCGGACGCATACGCTATTATTGCCTCCGACACCGAAACAGCCAGTGAGGATGAATGGGGGGTCCTTTGTTCCTCCATTCATCCTCATCCTCATCATCCAATGCCGTATCTGGGGGTACGCTGCCCCCCAGACACGTCTTTTCCGCCAGTACCGTCCCAATAAGAGATCACGGTATGGCGTGAAATTCTACAAACTCTGTGAGAGTACCTCAGGGTACACTTACAGATTTAGGGTACGTGCACACTGCGGAATGGCAAAGGATAACCCTTTGTGCATTCCGCAGCTGGCACCCGCCGGCGGACTGATGCAGGCGCGCGTCTCCACCCGTGTCATAGACTCCATGTTATGCTTGGGCGGATTCCATCGTCCGTCCAAAGAATGAACACATTTGACGGAGAGCAGAATCCGCCCGTGCATAGAATGGAGTCTATGACACGGACGGAGACGCGCACCCGCATCAGTCCGCCGGTGGGTGCCAGCTGCGGAATGCACAAAGGGTTATCCTTCGCCATTCCGCAGAGTGCACGTGCACTTAGAGTGTATGAAGGAAGGGACACCCAAATCCAGCCCCCAGATGCCCCCCCCCCCCATCCTCTGAGTTAGTGGGGAGATCGTTCGGGAACTGATCTTCCCACTGCTGGATAAAGGTTACCACCTGTACGGGGATAACTTTTATACCAGCACCCCCTCTTCCGATCCCTCGCTGCCCTGTAGCTTGCGGCACGATCCCAACATATCAGAAGTAGTAATAGCGCCCTAATATTTAGCAGCCATGGAGCGCACCCAGCGCTTCTGGATATGAAGGACCCCGTATCGCACCAGGACAACATTTTCCAGGTGACGTCCCCCACACTGGAAAACAGGAGACCCCAGAAGAAGTGCAGAGTGTGGCGTAACAGGGAGATCAGGAAGGACACCATTTTCGAGTGTGACGCCTGTCCTGATCACCCCGGCCTCTGCATACTGGATCGCTTCAAGGCGTACCACACGTCACTGGGGTTCTACATTATCTAAATTCTGTCCCTTATTCCTATTTCAGGGGTCACGTTGATCCGGGGATTATTCTGATCGCCATTATGGAGTCGGGAAGGAATTTTTTCCCTGTGATGAGGCTACTGTCGTCTGCCTTACGAGGGTTTTTTGCCTTCCTCTGGATCAACACAGGTTGAGTTTGATGGACACCTGTCATTTCCAACCTTATAAACTAATAATTGGCCTAATACCCCCAAATAAATTAGAATTGTCCCTTTTTTCCCCAGCTAAATAGGTATGGCCGCCATTCCCATTAGAGGAGGCCATGTCGCAATTACAAAGCTCCTGTGCGGCCAGGACAGTAGAAACCCCCGACAAGTGACCCCATTCTGGAAACTACACCCCATAAGGAATCTAACAAGGGGGGCAGCGGGGATATGGCCCCCTGGTGACGGCCACATTTGGGACCTGAAATGAAAAAAATTGTATTTTTTATTTTCACGGCACATGTTCTACATATGTGCCTGTTACCAGTGGGGTCCATATGCTCACTGCACCCCTTGTTAGATTCCTTATGGGGTGTAGTTTCCAGAATGGGGTCACTTGTCGGGGGTTTCTACTGTCCTGGCAGCACAGGAGCTTTGTAATTGCGACATGGCCTCCATCCTCCATTCCAGCCTCTAAATGGCGCTCTGTCCCTTTGGTGGCTTGCCCTGTGCCCATATGGCACATTATGTCCACATGTGGGGTATTTTCGTACTCAGGGGAAATTACCCTACACGCTTTGCGTTTATTTTCTTTTTTAACCCCTTGTGGAAATGGAAAAAAATCAAGGCTAGACCAACATTTGGTGTAATTTGTTTTACATTTTTACTCTAAATCATTAATCTTGTCTTGATTTTTTCATTTTCACAAGGGGCTAAAAAATAAAAAAAAACACAAAATTTGTAGAGCAATTTGCCCTGAGTACGGAAATACCCCACATGTGTACATAAAGCGCCATGCGGGTGCAGGGTAAGCCTCCAAAGGGAAGGAGCGCCATTTGGTTTTTTGAGGCTGGATTTGGCTGGAATGAATTTCGAGGGGCCATGTTGCATTTAAAAGGCCCCTGTGTTGCCAAGACAGTTTAAACCCCCCACAAGTGACCCCATTATGGAAACTTAACCCCTCAGGGAATGTAACAAGGGGTGTAGTGAGCATATGGACCCCACTGGTGACGGGCACAAATATGGAACAATGTGGCGTGAAAATGAAATATTACATTTTTTACACTATAATGTTGGTCTAGCCTTGAATTTATTATTTTTACAAGGAGTTAAAAGAGAAAAAAACACACAAAATGTTTAGAGCAATTTCCCCCGAGTCCGTAAATACCCCACATGTGGACATAAAGCGCCATGTGGGCGCAGGGCAAGCCTCCGAAGGGAAGGAGCGCCATTTGGATTTGGAGGTTGGATTTGGCTAGAATGGATGATGAACGCCATGTCGCATTTATAGAGCCCTTGTGCTGCCAAGACAGTGGAAACCCCCCACAAGTGACCCCATTCTGGAAACTGCACCTCTCAAGGAATCTAACAAGCGGTGCAATGAGGATATGGACCCTTTGATGACGGGCACATTTTTGCCGTGAAAGTGAAAAAATGAAATTTTTCACTTTCACGTCACATTGTTCCACATTTGTGCCCGTCACCAGTGGGGTCCATATGCTCACTGCACCCCTTGTTAGATTCCTTGAGGGGTGTAGTTTCCAGAATGGGGTCACTTGTGGGGGGTTTCCAGTGTTTTGGCAGCACGAGGGCTCTGTAAATGCGACGTGGCCCTTGAAATCCATTCCAGTGAAATCCAGCTTCCAAAAGCCAATTGGCGCTCCTTCCCTTTGGAGGCTCGTCCTGCGCCCGCTTGGCACTTTATGTCCACATGTGGGGTATTTCCGTACTCGGGAGAAACTGCACTACATGTTTTGTGTTTTTTTTTCCTTTTATCCCTTTGTGAAAATGAAAAACTGAAGTCTAGAACAACGTTTTAGTGTAAAAAATACTTTTGTCTTTTTTCACGCCATATTGTTGGGAAAATCTGTGAAGCACCTGTGGGGTCCAGATGCTCACCGCACCCCTTGTTACATTCCTTGAGGGGTGTAGTTTTCTGAATGGTGTCCCTTTAGTGGTGTTTTTTAGGTTTTGGCACCCCAGAGCCTCTGCCAAGCTGAAGTGATAGTCAGAAGTGACCAAATATAACGGAGCCATTGAAATGCACTAGGCGCTCCCTTATATCTGAGGCTTGTGGTTGCGTCAAATAGCGCAATAGGGTCACATATGGGGTATTTCTATAAACTGCCGAAACGGGGCAATAAATATTGGGGTGCATTTCTCTGGTAATAAGTTTATAATTATGAAAAATATTGGATTACAATAAAATCTCTGCACAGAAAATTAAAATTTTCAAATTTGTTACACACTTAGCTTTTATTTCTGTGACTCCCCTAAAGGGTTAAAAAAACTTTCTGGATCTGCTTTTGCAGAGTTTGGGGGGTGCAGTTTCTGAAATGGGGTGCTTTGTGGGGCTTTCTAACATACAGGCCCCTCAAATACACTTTAAACCTGAACAGGTCCCTAAAAATATCTGATTTTGAAATTTTACTGAAAATTTGGAAATTTGCTGCTAATGTTTTACGCTTTCTATTGTCTAAAAAAAAATGAAATATAGTTTAATAAATGCCGCCAACATAAAGTAGACATGTTGCTAATGCTATTTAATATATAATTTATGTGGCATAACCATTTTCTGTATAAGCAGAAAAGGTTTAAAGTTGGAAAAATGCATTTTTTTACAATTTTTCACGTTATTTTGGTTTTTTCATAAAGATTCGTTATAAGCATCGACTCCAATTTACAAGAAATGTGAAGTACAATATGTCACGAGAAAACAATCTCAGAATCAGCCGGATAGGTAAAAGCATCCCGAAGTTATTAATGAATAAAGTGACACAGGTCATATTCATAAAATTTGCTCCGGTCCTTAAGGCCATTTTAGGCCCGGTCCTTAAGGGGTTAAAGTGTAACTGTCATGTTTTTTTTTTATTGCAGAAATCAGTAGTATAAGCGATTTTAAGAAACTCTGTAATAGGTTTCATCAGCCAAAAAAGCCTCCTTCTGTACTCAAGAAGCAATCTCCCAGCCTCCCCCCTTGACTTCTTATCTGTGCATTATCAGGCAAACACGTCTTCATTACAGAGGAGCCAGTGAAGACGGGTTCTGCTCTCTCCATTGTAAGCCTATGAAGGGGGGAGGGGCTGAGGGGGATGAGGGAGCAGGAAGAGGTGACACGAAGGTCAGCTGTTTGTAGACTCTCTGGGCACCTAAACCGCAGGATTCTGGGGTCAGAAAGGTCAGTGCTTATCTATGAACTTACTGAGAGAAGATTGCAGGGTGTTGTGCTTTGCAGATTTCCTCCGTGCTCACTCCTAACAGCCCCTCCCCTCTCCATAGCCACATAATGGAGACAGAAATCCTGCTTCATTTGATGTGAGGGGGGAGGCTGGGAGATTGCTTTTTCAGTCCAGAAGGAAACTCTTTTAGTACATAAAACCTATTACTGAGTTTCTTAAAATCGCTTGTACTATTGATATTTAATGTTTTCAGAAAAATGGCCCTGAAATGACAGTTACGCTTTAAGGATAACAAAGTCAATGTTTTGGAGTGGCCATCCTAAATGTACATGACGTCTTCAGTCTTTGTCCAAAATCCGCAAAAACATTTGACTGTATTGCAACCATAGGCTAGGTTCACGCTACTTTTTTCTTCTCTGTTTATAATTTTTAAAATGGCGCTGGTCATTTTGAGGATTGGCTGCCCATAAATGCAATGACAGCTGCTGGTGCGTTATTCTCGTTTGGGTTTACTAATTGGCCTTTATGTGTGTCTTTAATTGAAAAGTTCATTCAATTTAATAGTAAAAACGGGGAAAGGACGACGAAAAAAGCAAAACTGTGTGTGAACAACTAAAAAGTAATGTCTGCTGTTTGCAAAAGACGTCCAAAAATAATTGATATGATCATTATTTTGACATCTGTGCAGACAACGTCCATCATTTTATACATTGTGTGCACTGGATGTCCATCATTCCATTGCATTCCAGTCAGTTAAATCGCAGCAATAACAGATGTCTTTTTAAATAGAAAAAGCGGACGCCTTTTCTCTTTTTTGACATTGTGTAAACAGCCATAATCAGTATTTTTTGTGAATCAGCAAAGATGGAGAAGGTTACAGTTGTAGCAGTGGGAATGGTTTTAAATGATTGCTTATCTGTACAGTGAACCCTCAACTTACAATGGTCTGAAGATACAATATTTTTAACATAAAATGTCCCTTTCTGGACCATCGTAACTTCAGACCAGACTCAACATACAATGCTACAGACAGTCCACATCTGCGGAACATGTAAAAAATACTAGCTAATCGACCAATGAAAGTGGTCATTTTTTCTGGAAAAATCCCAGTATAAGTGAAGTGCATGCACTGGTTGGCTGTCTGGTATCTCCTCTCTACATTACAGTGTGTTACTATATGTCTTGCGTTGCTCTTAGACGTGCCAGGATGCTTTGCTCTTTTGGGCACCAGTTGAGGGCAGCTTCATGTTATTTTTCTGGGACCCTATGTGATGTGTACAGGACCTGAAAATGCTCCAGTCCTCTACGTAGAAAGAAATTTAGAGTTTCTTGTAGCTCTTTCTGACTGTATGTAAGGATTTGCTGTATCCATATTAGTTAGCTGCTTATTTTCCTTTAAATTTTTATTTTTTTCTCATTTTGGAGGATTTAGAACCAATTACCAATTTTCCATAGAGTTATGGTTTCAACATACAATGGTCTCCCTGGAAGCAATTAATATCTTATGTTGAAGGACCACTGTATTTGCAAACGTTAAAGAAGTTTCTTCCATAAAAATTACAGATCTGCAAAAATTACGGACTTTCCCACAGAATTGTATGGAAGAATCTGTGTCACAATTATGTCCATACTAGAACTTGTCCGTAATTTTTGCAGATCAGTAAAACACAAATTACAGCTTCACAAAACTGCAGATAGTGTCAACAGCCCAATAGAAATCAATGGGCCCTAAATTTGTCTGTAATTGCGGATCCTCAATTACGGACAAATTTACAGAACACATGAATGTAGCCTATCTAAATAAAATAATTTTGAAATCTTGCATATTTCATTCTGACCACTGAGCTTAAAACTAAGATAAGACTTCCTGTTGTGTTCTGTACATATCACTTTCCAAGGATACATGCACTTGATATGGTATTGTTGGGTATCTTTACCCACCATAACCCAGTAATAAATGCTGGGATGGATTAAATTGTCCACAGCAGCCATTTTATTAAAACTTACATAACAGGTAAATGACTGAAATCACTAGGTTCCCAACTTTACATGAACAACCCCAAATTGTTAACCATGTAAATTCCATCTTACAGAGGTGATCCATGAAGCCCACAACTACTGGCGTACCACATGATTTACCCACACACAGTTTTTAAGTTTTAAGTTGATTTTCATCGGCTTGAAGGCACTGAAACTAAACCCTGTGTGCTCCAGGTTCTCCATACTCCAACAGGGTTTCAAGTCCTACATTCCAAGTGGGTTAATCCAAAACCACCCCGCCATAACAGACTATGTAGGAAGTCCTTTGGATCTCTCCTTGATCACCATTATATTAATGAAAACTTTGTGGACTTCCCATGAATGCAAATGCTTGACCTTTTAAATGAGTGCCTAGTGGGGGATTAACTAAGAGGGGAGATTACCAATAGGGAGATGTCTACATGGGAAATAATATATACCACCTATGCTGCACCTGTACAAAACCCTTTCTCTAGCACTTTTGTCAATCACTCCTGACCTACCCCCTCATTATCAACCCTATCCTTAACTCTACCAGCCACAACCCTAAACCTATACCTACAAATAAATTCAAGCCCACCACAAACTCTCCAATTGCCACTAAATACCTCCACTTGAATGTCCAGTGCATGTGCCCATCCAAAATACCCCCTCTCTTCCCTAAATGGATAAAGTAAAGCCCAGGAACACACACCTGTCTTCCTGGGTGATATGTTTCAAGCAGCCAAAGATTTGTAATCCAGATGTGAACCCCTGGCAGTGTATTCCGCCATGGACATCATGCCACACAGGTCCATCTCCCCACATGCTCTGTCATGGATAGCCTCAGATTTTTATGATCCTGTACCCTATGTGTCACAGTGCCCCCTTCTGACACTAGTGGAAGAAGTATGATGCACTTTAATAGCCCAGCTATAGCTGGGGAGGCAGGGAGAACTCTCTGATCCCTAGCAGACTGCTTATGGTTGTAATACAGGGTAGGCTCATCCTCAGGTTACCTTTGTGATCCTGAATAACCTGGTCCCTGAAGGAGGGGCATGGTCACATGCTCCTCCATGCTTGGCCATCTTGTGGACAGGATCAGTGTACAGAGCATGAGGACACAGCCTGGAGGAAGGGAGTCTGATTTTAGCTCTATAGGATAGACATGGAGCTATTGTCAGGTGCTGTGAGTACACTTACTAATATTGTACACAGAGCAATTTTCCTATAAAGTGGTCAACCCCTTCAAGTGGTGCCTGACCCAAGGCGTCACCTCAAGACTGAGGCATGCTGCTGACATTGTCCTTCATGGCCAGTGTAATGGTGAAGAAGCCTGGGCTGTAGGCTCTTCTGACCTATGTAGCAGGCCCTGGATCTGGTCCTGCAGCCACTGAGCCTTCTTTTCTGCTGCCCCCTGCAATCAAGACAAGGCAGACTATCACAGCAGGTTTTCTTTCCCCTGGTGCAGACCATGAAATGGCTCCAGAAACAACCCCCACCCAGCAACGATCCTTCCCTTTAATATGCCCAGCTCTTTTCCTGCTCTTCCCCTAAACCAATCTGTTCTATAGTCCCTTATATACAGTCAATCAGAAACCACCTTACCCCTTAGCCCCCAACCTATAAACCTTTTAAAGCCTGGTCCCAACAAACCCTATAATGTAGGCCTACCCTCGGGCTTTACCCCATAGTTAGGCATTAATTTAAATATATATATCATATGCGTCGGCTTATACAATTTGATCAAATCATTGTATAACATTTGGATGTGTACTCTTTGGATCTATATGAGTTGTACATACACATTTGTAATGTGTTTAAATAGAATAGAAACTGTACCTTTGCGATGCTATGGAATTTAATTAGTCTTCTTTCCACTCTATTTCCACCAGGATAAAATTGATAACTATATATCCTTAGGCCAAACATTCCCATCTAATGACATAGGTGAATAAATCACTTGTTTTTGATGTTGACACTTGTTTTCTTTTATTCCTGTAATTCTTCTGAAATAAATCACATTTGCTGGAAACACAGTAACAAGTTGACATGGTTCAAAAGGCAATAATTGGCAGTTCATTCAGTTTAGATATGAGATGGCTATCATGAAAGTTTATCCTGTTGTGCTGTTTGTGGTTCATCCATTGGTTTCTGGCCATATAAAGCTAAATTATAATGCATAGGGGCAGAACTCTTTACTGTCGAGGTATTCTGCACACTTGGTGTAATCTAATCTTCAATGGTTTTGTCATTCAACAGTTTGCTGTGAGGGGCATTTCTTCTACTGCAGCTTTCCTAGAGCAAAAGTTGCATCTTTTATTAAGTATATGAAGTTTATTGATGTTCATCCCCTGCAATTGCAGTATTACCAAAATCATATTACCAAACCACTTGTACCTTCGGATAGCTGCCTTTAATCCAAGAACTGTCCTGGGGTCCGTTTAGCAGGTGATGCAGTTATTGTCCTAAAAAACAACTTTTAAACTTTCAGCCCCGTGCCCAACGGGAGTATCTATGCCCTAACTTTGCACCACCCCTCCGTCCCTCCTCCCCACCCTCCTCATCATTAGGAATGCCACTGGAACATTTTCTCCATGCTGAACATTGCACAGGTGCCTTAACGATCCAGCCCATGTGCCGGGCTCCCACAGCTGAGGAATAGAAGGCAATCTGCCTGGAGCATTCCTAATGATGATCAGGGCAGGGAGGAGGTTGTGCCAGCCTAATGCACACACAATCTAAGCCCTCCGGCCGTTGGGCACGGGGCTGCCAGTTTAAAAGTTGTTTTTTAGGACAATAGCTGGATCACCCAGGAAAGATCTTGGATTAAAAGCAGCTATCCGAAGTGGTTTGGGGAGGTCAGATTGTGGTTACAGAGTCGCTTTAACGCCCCTGGGGCCTGTTCCCGACATTCACGCGTCTCCTGGCCCATTCCTAGTGTGACGTACACTGCCTGCGCTGGAGATCCCCGAAGCTCTCCCGGGCAGCCGAGCGTCTCAGAGAAGCTCGGAAACACTTGGCTACAGGGAGAGCCTTAGGAGAATGACAGAGGCGCCAGAAGTTTCCGAAGCCTTTGTCATTCTCCCGAATGTGTGTCAGAGTCAAATTAAGCTGCAGTTAACATTTTTCAACATATAAGGCGAACCCCTGATAATCTTCTTAAAAGTCAGTGGTTGACTTATACGCCCAGTCGCCTTATACGCCGGAAAATACAGTATATATATATATTATATTAAATAGATTATATATATATATATATATATATATATATATATATATATTTTTTTTTTTTATTATTTTTTTTTTTTTTTTTTTTTGTGAAGACTGAAAAAAAACTCACTTACACATCCACTATGATCCAGAATGAAAAGTCAAAATATGTCACTAAAGAAGGGCTGAACACCAACTATGCTATAGGGTACAAAAAAAACACACATCGAAAAACACTGTTGCCATAAAAGACTCCACAAGTAATATAAAACTGCTGTACAGTTAACAGTTATACAAATAACTAAAATAAACCATTTACTTATCTAATATTTAATAAGAAAAATAGGGTTGCTGAAGAGGTTACATTCATGAGCATGTGTTGGGGAAAAACATAGGTATAAAGGGATTTCTACATCGCCCTAGTACAAGCTCCACTTCCTATACCTTAGACCAAGACCAAGGGTTGGAACCTGTACACCATAGATCCATAGAGGAGAACCTATGGAAAGTGTGCAAGAGAAGGCACTCAAAGCCCTCCCTGTGGAATTTAGAACAACTGGATTTCAGGGTGAGCATACAATTCAATTGTGTGTGCACCTTTAAGATGTACATGCAATTGACTGAAAAATTTACTCAGACACACAGCCGTACAAAGTGACCGCACAGTACGGTATCTTTTACATGCTGCAGATGATAACTATCATACCGCAGCAGTAAATTAGTGTCCGTCGGTTTTCTTTAACAAGCTACCAACTATTTGTAGGCTAACATCAAGGAACTCAAGCTTAGTATGCCCATAGTGGTAAGTAAAATTCATATTTACAGGGTTTTCATGCATGTTGTCACAAACTCGCCGGACGTAGGTGGGGAACAGAACAAGACAGTGAGCCCTAACCACTAGAACCCACCTTCTGATCCTACCTACTTGCCTCAACGGCCCTAAACGGCCGTGGACAACCACGGTGTCAGTCCCTGTCCTACACCAAGTGATACACAAAACAAGACAGACGAAACAAACACAATAATGCAAAGTCTACGGTCCGGGTCAGCAACGGCGGTCAGCGAGGTACAAAAACGTAAGGCAGAAGAAGAGTCAGAGACAGACAAGGAGGTCAGGGCAGGCAGCAGACAAAGCAGGTTGGAAGATCAAGCAATAGGTCAGGCAACAGAAGTAACAGAACCAGGAGAGCTGAAGTGCTTAGCTGAGTAACACTCAATAGCCAGCAGGGAAATGAAGAGCCTGCTGCTTTTTTATCTGGAATCAGGGACTGGGTCCAGCACTTGATTGGATCAGCCCTGAACCCAGCACCCAGCTCAGCTGGACAGGTCTATAAGGAGTAACCCCTGCACTGCCAGAGTGTAACAGGCAATGCGGGTGTGGCTGGGAAACTAAGACAGCATTCAGACAGGACTGCAAACAAAAAACAACCAGAGGCTCAGCGCTTCCTCGGTCGCCCAGTACGGACCGAGGAGCGCAAAGTCACATTCCTGACAGTACCCCTCTTCTTATGAGGGGCCTCAGGACCCTTATTTAAAGGACCCGGTTTAGAGGGGTTATGGTCATGAAACTTCCGGATGAGACGTGGGGCATGTATATCCTTACTGGCAACCCACGTATTTTCTTCAGGACCATATCCCTTCCACTGGACAAGATATTGGATGGAATTTTGAATTTGACGAGAGTCCAATATCCTGTCCACTTCAAACTCCAGCTCCCCCTGGATGACCAGAGGAGCAGGGAGGACTGAAGGAAGCACAGGATTAACATATTTTTTGAGAAGAGACTTATGAAATACATTGTGAATTCTCATAGACCCAGGTAATCGTAATCTGAATGAAACAGGATTAATGATCTCTGTGATAACGTACGGACCAATGTACTTCGGTGCTAGTTTACCAGAGGGAACCTTCAATTTCAAGTTTTTAGTTGAGAGCCATACCTTTTCTCCTATACTGTAATCTGGACCAGATATGCGTCTTTTGTTCGCCTGTTTCTTAGCTGTCTCTTGGGCTTTGACCAAGTTCTGAAGAGCTTGGGCCCAAACTGTGCACAGTTTAGAATAAATACCTTCGGCCGAAGGGTTTACGGACTCTGACGCATGTACAGAAGAATATCTGGGATTAAAGCCATAATTACAATAAAATGGCGACATCTTGAGTGACTGATTTTCACGATTATTTAGAGCAAATTCCGCTAAGGATAGAAACTCTCTCCATTTATCTTGGCTCCCTGCAACAAAACACCTCAAAAATTGTTCCAGAGATTGGTTCACCCTTTCTGTCTGGCCATTAGATTGTGGGTGAAAAGCCGACGAAAAGGATAATGAGATGCCCAGCCGACCACAAAATTCTCTCCAAAATCTGGAGACAAATTGTACCCCCCTGTCAGAAACTACATTTTCTGGAACACCATGCAAACGTAAGATATGGTTATGAACAATGTAGCCAAGGTACGAGCATTAGGGAGTTTACGCAGGGGAATAAGGTGACACATCTTAGAAAATCTGTCAACAACCACCCAAATGACTGTTTTTTCCCTTAGAGGGTGGCAAATCGGTAATAAAATCCATAGAAATATGAGTCCAAGGTCTGGTAGGCACCGGAAGGGGATGGAGGAGACCTTCAGGTAGTCTACGCAGAACCTTGGATCTGGCGCAAGTTTCACAGGCGTCGACAAATGATTTGACATCTCTTGCCCATGAAGGCCACCAATAATGCCGTGAGAGTAAGTACTTAGTACCTGCAATTCCCGGGTGACCAGCCAACACAGAATTATGAATCTCCTCCAAAACCTTAAGGCGAAGGTTTGGAGGAACAAACAGTTTAGACTCAGGAGTGTTCCGGGGAGCCAGAGACTGAGATTCCGCAATCCGAGCTGCCAGATCGGGTTGCAAAGTGGCCACCACCACCCCGGGTGACAGGATGGTCTCTGGTTGCTCCCTGGGAACCGTGTCGATGTCAAAGCTGCGCGATAAGGCGTCAGCTTTAACATTTTTAGACCCAGGTCGAAAAGAAATTTCAAAATTAAATCGTGTAAAGAACAAAGCCCATCTGGCCTGACGAGGAGTGAGACGTTTGGCTTTATCCAGATATATCAGATTCTTATGATCTGTTAACACCTTAATTCTATGTTTAGCCCCTTCCAGAAAGTGTCTCCATTCATCAAAGGCTAATTTAATGGCCAGAAGTTCTCTGTTACCTATGTCATAGTTGCTTTCGGCTTTGGAGAACTTCCTAGAAAAGTAGGCTATGGGTCTGAGGTTGGTGAGGGTCTCTGAACCTTGTGAGAGAACTGCTCCTACCCCAACCTCAGATGCGTCAACTTCAATGACAAAGGGTTGTTCAAAGTCAGGCTGAGTTAACACAGGAGCTTCAGCAAAACACCTCTTAAGCTTGTCAAATGCCAGGATAGCCTCAGGACTCCAATTAACCAGGTCTGCCCCCTTTTTGGTTAGATCAGTTAATGGTTTAGCAATAACAGAAAAACCCTTGATGAACTTTCTATAGTAATTGGCGAATCCCAGGAACCTTTGTAGGGCCTTAAGGCTACTGGGTCGCTCCCAATTTTCAATGGCTGTCACTTTAAGGGGGTCCATACAAAATGAGTTGGAGGTGATCTTATACCCTAAGAATGAGACCTCCTGTATCCCAAACTGGCATTTTGACAGCTTGGCGCAGAGGTGATTTTGCCTTAGCAATTCTAATACAGTACGAACATGCTGAACATGAGAGCACCAATCAGGAGAAAATATCAAAATATCATCTAGATATACCACCAAAAAACGACCCAGATGTTCACGGAACACGTCATTAACAAAATGTTGGAAGACTGCCGGAGCATTACATAATCCAAAGGGCATAACGAGGTATTCGAAATGTCCCTCAGGAGTATTAAAGGCAGTCTTCCACTCGTCTCCCTCCTTTACTCTTATTAGGTTGTATGCTCCCCGCAAATCAATCTTAGAGAACCATTTGGCTCCCCCAATTTGGTTAAACAAGTCTGGAATGAGAGGCAGAGGGTGTTGATTTTTCACAGTGATCTTATTCAATTCTCGATAATCAATACAGGGGCGTAGACCACCATCTTTTTTACCCACAAAAAAGAATCCCGCCCCCATGGGAGAAGAGGAGGGACGGATGTGACCTTTACGCAAGCTATCCTTGATATAATCTCGCATAGCCTCTCTTTCTGGACAGGACAAATTAAATATTCTACCCTTAGGGTACTTAGACCCTGGTATCAAGTCAATAGTGCAATCATAGGGACGATGGGGAGGTAATCCATCCACCGATCTCTCATCAAACACATCAGCATAATCAAGCAGAAACTCCGGAATCTCCCCATCATCAGAAGAACATTCAGCAAGCGACAAAGAAATACAATGAGGAGCACACTCTGGTCCCCATCGAACCAGTTCCCTGTTGGGCCAGTCAAACACGGGGTTATGCTGGTCCAACCAGGGTAACCCCAGAATAATATCAGCAGACAAATTTTCCATAAGCAAAAAGTCAAGCTTTTCAAAATGAACTGATCCCACCTTTACCTCAAGATGGGGGGTAATGTAGCGTATATTACCCTGAGCAAAAGGGGCAGAGTCCGCTCCAGTCACATTCAACGGACATTTAAGCTGAAGTGGACATGCCCCCAGACCAGACCAGAAAACAGTATTAATAAAGTTAGCAGAAGCCCCAGAGTCAACCTGGGCATATCCCGAGATAAATTTATCTCCCAAAGTCAAAGAAATAGGCAACAACAACTTCTTTTTCTTGTCGAAGGTTACCTGTGCACCTGAATGACCCCCTCGATAATCATTCAGGCGCTGAAGTTTTCCGGGGTTGAACCAGGTCTAGCGGTACATTGTCGTACTTGATGCCCCGCTTTGCCACAGTAGAGACACAGATGGTTCTGGAGGCGATATGCACGTCTGGCCTTGGCGTCAGTTGACCCGATCTGCATAGGTTCGTCTTGCGGAGGGGACACAGGAGAGGAAGAAGAAGGTTTAGGAGGTAAGGTCAAAGGACATGAACCAGAAGGGAATTTAGACGTTTCTCTCTCTTTGCGTCTGTCCCGCATACGCCTATCTACCCGTATGGCTAAGGTCATAGTTTCCTCCAGAGTCTCAGGATTAGGATAGGCTACTAACAAGTCCTTCAGTTGGTCAGACAAGCCCGCACGAAACTGGAAACGCAGAGCTGGGTCATTCCAAGTAGAGGGTACACACCACTGCCTAAAGTCAGCACAGTATTCTTCCACTGGTCTCTTACCCTGTCTGAGTGTCGTCAATTGGCGCTCTGCCTCTGCTGCTCGGTCTGGGTCATCATACAGAAGGCCCAAGGCTGAAAAAAATCTGTCAACGGTCATTAAATCAGGGGAGTCAGAAGGTAGTGAGAATGCCCATTCTTGGGGTGGGCCCTGCAGGAGGGACATAATAATGCCCACCCTCTGGGTCTCATCTCCGGAGGAGCGGGGACGTAGCCGGAAAAATAATCTGCACCCCTCCCGAAAGGTCCGGAAATTTTTCCTGTCCCCCTTAAATTTCTCAGGGAGCTGCACTGGGGGTTCAGGAGCCTGCGGGGGGGTCAGACACATCTGCCTGGGCAAGGACTCTTGTTCCTGCACACGCTCAGCAAGGGTCTGAACCAACGTATTCAGACCCTGCATCTGGGTCACCAGGGTGTTCATAGGGTCCATGATGCAGGTGACCCAAAATCTTCTTTCAGGCTGGCTATTCTGTCACAAACTCGCCGGACGTAGGTGGGGAACAGAACAAGACAGTGAGCCCTAACCACTAGAACCCACCTTCTGATCCTACCTACTTGCCTCAACGGCCCTAAACGGCCGTGGACAACCACGGTGTCAGTCCCTGTCCTACACCAAGTGATACACAAAACAAGACAGACGAAACAAACACAATAATGCAAAGTCTACGGTCCGGGTCAGCAACGGCGGTCAGCGAGGTACAAAAACGTAAGGCAGAAGAAGAGTCAGAGACAGACAAGGAGGTCAGGGCAGGCAGCAGACAAAGCAGGTTGGAAGATCAAGCAATAGGTCAGGCAACAGAAGTAACAGAACCAGGAGAGCTGAAGTGCTTAGCTGAGTAACACTCAATAGCCAGCAGGGAAATGAAGAGCCTGCTGCTTTTTTATCTGGAATCAGGGACTGGGTCCAGCACTTGATTGGATCAGCCCTGAACCCAGCACCCAGCTCAGCTGGACAGGTCTATAAGGAGTAACCCCTGCACTGCCAGAGTGTAACAGGCAATGCGGGTGTGGCTGGGAAACTAAGACAGCATTCAGACAGGACTGCAAACAAAAAACAACCAGAGGCTCAGCGCTTCCTCGGTCGCCCAGTACGGACCGAGGAGCGCAAAGTCACATTCCTGACACATGTACTGCATAAATTCTATAAAGGTGGATTTTGTCCCTGACCACACTATCGGCACATCATCAATGTATCTTAAATAAAGAGAGATGTATCTAGCAAAGGAGTTTTTTGTGTTAAATATTTTCTCAGGTAAAAGATGTCTAGAGTCTCCATAGTGTGTCCTACTCATAGCCACACAGTGTCAAAGACTATTTCCTGTATATGTGGATAAATGTTAAAGTGATACTGTCACCCCCTTACTCTTGCTTCATTTCACCAGTGGTCAGTGTCACCTAGGCAGAGCTTTATAGCAGTTGGAATCCTTTTCCTGGCTGGAGAGGGAGCCCAACTGCCATCAACACTGAACACTGATGAAATTAAAGGGGTTGGCCACTTTATAGTAAAATTGATCCGTGTACAGTATTAGGGCCCTATTCCACAGTAACGATAATCGGCCGAATCGACCCCATTCGGCCCGATTCGGCCGATTATCGCTCAGTGAAATAGAGAGAACGATCAGCCGATGATCTTGTCATTGGCTGATCGTTCATTTAGGGCTAGACCTAAAATCATCGTTCGCCCACCGCGCATCGCTACGGTTGAATAGCGGTGCGCGGCGGGCGACCGACGATTTGAGAAGCAGCAGCAGCATACATTACCTGTCAGGTTTTCTCCTCCGCTCTGTCTTCCTCCCCGGGTCCCACGCGCTCTAGCTTCAGAATGGACTGTCAACTGACAGAGCGCTCAGCCAATCACAGGCCGGGACCTCCGCGGCCTGTGATTGGCTGAATGGCCTGTCAGCTGACAGGCCATTTTGAAGCCAGAGCGCGCGGGACCCGGGGAGGAAGACGGAGCGGAGCAGAAGACCTGACAGGTAATGTATGCTGCAAGGGCTGCAAGGACATCGGTAACGATGTCCCTGCAGCCCTCGCTCAACGATCATCGGGCCGTGGAATAGGCCCAGTAAACAAGCGGCGATCTAGCAGATCGGCGCTCGTTTACATCGTTGATCGGGCCCTCCTTGGCCCGTGAAATAGTACCCCTAGTTAGTGTACTCACAGCACTTAGTGACAGCAGCCCCCTGTGTACCTCATAGAGCTAAAACTCAGACTCCCCTCTTCCAGGCTGGGCTGCCCTGCTCTGTGGTGAGCCTGTTCATAAGATGGCCGACATGAAGGAGCATGTGATCATGCCCCCCTGTGTCCACCATAGGCATATACAGGCTCATCGGTGGACACTGGAGGGAGGAGCATGGTCACATGCTCCTCCTTGCCAGCCATGGACAGACTCACAACAGAGCATGGAAGCACAGCCTGGAGAAGGGGTGCCATATGGGGTGCTCTATGAGGTACATAGGGTGCTGCTGTTAGTAATTGCAGTGAGTACACTTACTAATACTGTATACTGAACAATTTTACAATAATGTGGCCAACACCTTCAAGCAATATTAAAGCAGACAGAAAACACAGACAAGTTTTATACAGGTATATATCAAATGTGCAGCATCTAAGCTTGTGGATGGGGGTGGATGACAGCACCACTTTTAGCCTGTTATAAAATGTATATGAATGTTTTTTTATTCTCTGAGAATATGCTGATACTCAAAGAGAAGTCTCTGATAAAAAAAAAACAACAACATAAACCTTCACTTATAGTTACCTTACGGTCTCCGCTCCCATTCACATCTACATATCCTTGGTGTCTTGACTTTCATAAAGAACAGGTCTTTGAGATTAGAATGAGAGAAACAGGAATTCTTGACAACAGTCTGTAGCTGCCAACTTTTAAAGGTTACATGTAGGACATTTTGAACTGAATTGGGAAAACTGTTTTAGAGCAAGACTGGAATGTAAGCAGGTTAATTATTTATAAAGGAAGAGATGATAAAAACACATTTGACTCCTAGGTAATAGGTCATTTCTTGCAAACTAACAAATAATACAAACATTAAAAAGAAATGCTTATATCTACTGTAATGTAAACTAAACGTATTTCTATTTTGTTTTTACATCATTGTATCACGGTTTGCAGATTCCCAGGCACTCAAAACATAATTTATTATTCTGACCTTGTGTAGCTGTACATTTTGTCCTTGGAATAGATCAACAGGATATCTAAAACATGTTTTATTTTTGGGCAAAATTCATTCTTTTTTCATAATAATCATATAACTCATATGAGAAATCTAGAAATTTAGGTTTTATTTGGCATCATCTCTGCACATTTTCATAATAACATATACGACATGCTAAGACACAATATATTACAATCATACATAATATCTAGCATAAAAAAGCTTTTAATATTGAAAGAAAAAACTCCTGATGTGCACAACCTGTGATACTGTTGGCCCCTGATGCAAAATCCTCAGCAGGGAGACTCCCTATTCATTAAAGTGGCATTGTCACAGTTGCATAGTTGATAATATAATTAGTAAAAGTTAATAATATAATAAGCCTAATTAGTTAGTTGCCCTCCGTTGAAATACAACCTGCATGATGAACAGGTGTCATTCTTTATGTTTGGTCTCTTTTTTTAACAGAGAAAAGACCAAATATCGTCAAGGAGGAAGAAAGGACCACAGTTTAGCTGTATGTATAACATTGATTACAACAGAAAAAAAAGAGTATAATGCAAAACTGCCTTCAATCACAACCCCTGTAGAAAAATTTTGTGACATATACGCTTTAACAATAATGGTATATTCTTAAGAGGCAAAGAGGCCTTTGGATCCCAAAATACAACTGCTACATGTGCCTCCTACTATTACACTCCTGCTACTATGTGTATTTTCAAGAGGAACCAGCAATTTTCCTTGGAACAAGTTTCATAAGATGCAAAAAGGAAACCTGTTTGTCAAGAGATAAGGGATGCTGGTACAGTTTATGGTTATTTTGTTACTTTATTCTGTTCCTTGTCTGGTACCTTTATTTCCTATACAGGACATTTACTCTGTTTTATCCATAGGATACACATCCTCTACTCCTTCACACACCCCAGGAGTAACATGCAACCCTCACAGATAATTCTATATAAACATATTTTCAACATACATGCAGCAACAGTTTTTACCATTTTATAAACTTTAAAGAGGTAAGAAGGAACAACAGGGTCAGATTTGGCTATTAAAATAACTGGCCTTTATACACTTTAGACTAAAGGTGGCCTTACCCGCCAATGGTGGCAAGTATGGCCATCATTTTAAGGTGTATGGGACTCCTAAACAACCACCAACAGGGGTGATAGGGGTCAGAAATGATAGATAATCACTGCCCGACCCCTTTGTTCAGGTCAAGATAAGCTACAGCCAGAGCTCCGTCCCTGAGTCTTACCCCTTCCCATAGAGAATAAAGGAACACTTGGCCATACCAAACCATCCTGTTTATGGGAAGGACGGTCAGTGGGTGTTAAAGTTAACTAACGGCCAAAGGATCATTTGACTATCAGTTATTGAAGGTGTATGGCCACCTTCAAGGAGTCCTGATTGACTAATTTAGTTGGCAATTATCTCCATGTGTAAAAGGTCACATACACAAAGGCTTTGTGATGTTGGTCTTTGGATGAGTGTGGCTACCATTACTTATCATTACGATCATTATTTATCTCCACTTCTGCCAAGGATTCACACCTTATTCTGACCTTATATACAGTATAGGGGATATTTACTAACAAATCTAAAAACACGATTTTGTCAAAAATGTTTTGGCATAATTTCCAATCTAATGTGTTTAGTCAAATTTATGTATATTGTCTAATAGCATAGTAAATGTGTCTTAAAAATAATGGTCTTTTAATTAGTCTAATAAATTCACCTGGTTCGGAGCAGACATAGCGATGCGCCAATATATAACACTTTTTAAAAAATTGCGCAGTTAATAAATTTAGCTCAAAAAGAATTTTGGCGCACTTTCGATCTAATTAACAACAAAAAATTGAATTCAAAAAGTCGCATCCAATTTGGATAGTCTTCATAAATTCATATTAGATTTATTTTGAGCGCAAACTAGATATATTAGACTAAAAAAAGGCGCAATTAGTTTTATAAATGTCCCCCTATGTCTTTATTAACTGAAATTCAGCACAGTGAAGTAGAACCGTGGCATATACAGAAGAAGGATCACTTTTGAACTACATGCTTATACTCTACCAGTACTTTTTCTGAACCCAACTAATTTCCCCTACAGGATCAAGAAAGAATTGTACTAAACTATAGAAACTACTAAAAAAAAAAAAAAAAATTCTGAGTGTAGTAGAACATATGCCTTCAACCAACTTCAATGAGTTTGCCCAGAACTTTGATTACTACAAACAGTTAAAAAAATCCTGAACAATCTTTCTTTGACCTGATTCAACTTATACTGGAAAAATACAGAAGGAATTAACAAACCTTAAGACTTAAATCAATATCACTGAGGATAATTTGTTCAAAGACCATACATCAAAACATATTGCTCAAATGCAAACTGACATCACTCGCAAACTAGACAAATTTAGTAGTAACTTAGAAGATAGGAAAAGGACTTAAAGGAGAAGTCCAGCAAAAATATAGTATTGTATTGCCCCCCAAAAGTTATACAAATTACCAATATACATTTATTATGGGAAATGCACATAAAGTGTTTTTTTCCCTGCAGTTACTACCGCATCAAGGCTTCACTTCCTGGATAACATGGTGATGTCACGACCCGACTCCCAGAGCTGTGCGGGCTGTGGCTGCTGAAGAGGATGATGGCAGGGGGACACTGAGAGTCACAGGTCACTGGTGGGACTCTGCCATCATCCTCTCCAGCAGCCCATAACAAGTTTATAAGGGTAATTTGTATAACTTTTGGGGGCAATGCAATACTTTAATATATTTTTTTCTTTCCAGTTTGATACAGTGCTCTCTGCTCCCACCTCTGTCCATGTCAGGAATTGTCCACAGCAGGAGAGATTTTGTCCACAAATCTGTATAACTTTCTGACAGCAGTTGATTTAAAAGTAAAAAAAAAAATCATTTGTGTTCCCCTCAACCTCTTAAGGACCCATGACGTACCGGCATGTCATGGATCACTGTCACTTAAGGACCCATGACGTACCGGTACGTCGGCCCTTTAAACGGGCGCCGCGGCCGGCCGGGTCCCGATCGGGGGAGATAGCCTGCTATAATACATAGCAGGCCATCTCTCCCTGTCGGCATGGAGGGTTGTTAACCCCCCCCATGCCGACGATCGACGCTATTGGCTGAAAAGCCCATAGCGGCAATCGGAACCTTTCCGGGCCATCGGTGGCCCGATGACCCGGAAAAAAATGGCGGTCGGTGCTGTCCGAGGACGGCACCGACCGCCATTACTGTAAAAAGTAGTGGTGGTCACGGTACCACCGTCCCGATCGCCGTGAACGGCCGGCCAGCCGGCCGGCCGTTCACGGCGATCAGAGTCCCCACAAGTAATAAATACCTGCTCCGGACCCCTCAGCTAGGTAGCTGAGGGGTCCAGAGCAGGTATTTGTACATTACTCACCTGTTCCGGGGTCCTGATCGGCGTCTTCCGGGTTCCCGGCGTCCTCTTCATCTTGTCGGGACTTCGGCTTCTTCCGTGAGTCCCGATCGGCTTTTTCCGGCTCCAGCGTCGTCTTTTTTCGTATTTTTCCGTCTCCAGCGTCGTCTATTTTCGGATCTTGCGCTCTGCTGCCCCCTAGCGGCTGATAAGTGTAATACACGTATCAGCCACTACAGGGATGTTCAGAATGTAGTAAAAAAAAAAAAAATTTTCCCAATTTTTTTTTTTTCTATTTTCCGCACCCTATCGCCGCTGAGTGTTCGCCACGAAAGTGCGCTGCTAATCAGCAACTCCTCCTTTTTGGCGTAGGGTGGTTTTTTTTTATATCCTACTGCCACGGTCTGCTGATAAGTGCCGAACATAAGTGCGGCATTTATCAGCAACACCATTTTTGGCGTAGGTTTTTTTTGTATACTTACTGTAAAAAACACGTAAAAAAAAAAACATTACACCACACTACATTGAATAAAGTTTTACACTACACCACTACATACCCCATATACCAATCCCCATATAAAGATTGCCCCCAGGGTGTTTTTGGTATCGGACGCATACGTTATTATTGCCTCCGACACCGAAACAGCCAGTGAGGATGAATGGGGGGTCCTTCGTTCCTCCATTCATCCTCATTCTCATCATCCAATGACGTATCTGGGGGTAGCGTAGCGTACGCTGCCCCCCAGACACGTCTTTTCTGCCAGTACCGTCCCAATAAGAGATGACGGTATGGCGTGAAATTCTACAAACTCTGTGAGAGTACCTCAGGGTACACTTACAGATTTAGGGTACGTGCACACTGCGGAATGGCGAAGGATAACCCTTCGTGCATTCCGCAGCTGGCACCCGCCGGCGGACTGATGCAGGGGCGCGTCTCCGCCCGTGTCATAGACTCTATCCTATGCATGGGCGGATTCCATCATCCGTCATTCCATCAACACGTTGGACGCAGAGCGGAATCCGCCCGTGCATAGAATGGAGTCTACGACACGGACGGAGACGTGCGCCTGCATCAGTCCGCCGGCGGGTGCCAACTGCGGAATGCACAAAGGGTTATCCTTCGCGATTCCGCAGTGTGCACGTACCCTTAGAGTGTATGAAGGAAGGGACACTCGAATCCAGCCCCCAGATGCCCACTCCCCCCCCCCCCCATCCTCTGAGTTAGTGGGGACATCGTCCGGGAACTGATCTTCCCACTGCTGGATAAAGGTTACCACCTGTACGGGGATAACTTTTATACCAGCACCCCCTCTTCCGGTCCCTCGCTGCCCGAGCTACTGTAGCTTGCGGCACGATCCGAACATATCAGAAGTAGTAATAGAGCCCTAATATTTAGCAGCCATGGAGCGGACCCAGCGCTTCTGGATATGAAGGACCCCGTATCGCACCAGGACAACATTTTCCAGGTGACGTCCCCCACACTGAAAAACAGGAGACCCCAGAAGAAGTGCAGAGTGTGGGGTAACAGGGGGATCAGGAAGGACAACATTTTCCAGTGTGACACCTGTCCTGATCCCCCCGGCCTCTGCATACTGGATCGCTCCAAGGCGCACCACACGTCATTGGGGTTCTACATTATCTAAATTCTGTCCCTTATTCCTATTTCAGGGGTCACGTTGATCCAGGGATTATTCTGATCGCCATTATGGAGTCGGGAAGGAATTTTTCCCCTGTGATGAGGCCACTGTCGTCTGCCTCACGAGGGGTTTTTGCCTTCCTCTGGATCAACACAGGTTGAGTTTGATGGACACCTGTCATTTTCAACCTTATAAACTAATAATTGGCCTAATACCCCCAAATAAATTAGAATTGTCCCTTTTCCCCAGCTAAATAGGTATGGCCGCCATTCCCATTAGAGGAGGCCATGATGCAATTACAAAGCCTCTGTGCGGCCAGGACAGTAGAAACCCCCCACAAGTGACCCCATTCTGGAAACTACACCCCATAAGGAATCTAACAAGTGGGGCAGCGGGTATATGGCCCCCTGGTGACGGCCACATTTGGGACGTGAAAATGAAAAAAAATGGTATTTTTTATTTTCACGGCACATGTTCTACACATGTGCCCATCACTAGTGGGGTCCATATGCTCACTGCACCCCTTGTTAGATTCCTTATTGGGTGTAGTTTCCAGAATTGGGTCACTTGTGGAGGGTTTCTACTGTCCTGGCAGCACAGGAGCTTTGTAATTGCGACATGGCCTCCATCCCCCATTCCAGCCTCTAAATGGCGCTCTGTCCTTTTGGTGACTTGCCCTGTGCCCATATGGCAAATTATGTCCACATGTGGGGTATTTTCGTACTCAGGGGAAACTACCCTACACGTTTTGTGTTCATTTTCTTTTTTAACCCCTTGTGGAAATGGAAAAAAATCAAGGCTAGACCAACATTTAGTGTAATTTTTTTTTAATTTTTACTCTAAATCATTGATCTTGTCTTGATTTTTTCATTTTCACAAGGGGTTAAAAGATAAAAAAAAACACAATGTGTAGAGCAATTTCCCCTGAGTACGGAAATACCCCACATGTGGACATAAAGCGCCATGCGGGTGCAGGGTAAGCCTCCAAAGGGAAGGTGCCCCATTTGGTTTTTGAAGGCTGGATTTGGATGGAATGGATTTTGAGGGGCCATGTTGCATTCAAAAGGCCCCTGTGTTGCCAAGACAGTTAAACCCCCCACAAGTGACCCTATTATGGAAACTACACCCCTCAAGGAATGTAACAAGGGGTGTAGTCAGCATATGGACCCCACTGGTGACGGGCACAAATGTGGAACAATGTGGCGTGAATGAAATATTAAATTTTTTACACTATAATGTTGGTCTAGCCTTGAATTTATCATTTTCACAAGGGGTTAAAAGAGAAAAAAAAACACAAAATGTGTAGAGCAATTTCCCCCCGAGTCTGTTAATACCCCACATGTGGACATAAAGCGCCATATGGGTGTAGGGCAAGCCTCTGAAGGGAAGGAGCGCCATTTGGATTTTAGAGGTTGGATTTGGCTAGAATGGATGATGAACGCCATGTCGCATTTACAGAGCCCTTGTGCTGCCAAAACACTGTAAACCCCCCACAAGTGACCCCATTCTGGAAACTACACCCCTCAAGGAATCTAACAAGGGGTGCAGTGAGGATATGGACCCCTGGATGACGGGCACATTTGTGCCATGAAAGTGAAAAAATGAAAATTTTCACTTTCACGTCACATTTTTCCACATTTGTGCCCGTCACCAGTGGGGTCCATATGCTCACTGCACCCCTTGTTAGATTCCTTGAGGGGTGTAGTTTCCAGAATGGGGTCACTTGTGGGGGGTTTCCAGTGTCTTGGCAGCACGAGGGCTCTGTAAATGCGACATGGCCCTTGAAATCCATTCCAGTGAAATCCAGCTTCCAAAAGCCAATTGGCGCTCCTTCCCTTTGGAGGCTCGTCCTGCGCCCGCTTGGCACTTTATGTCCACATGTGGGGTATTTCCGTACTCGGGAGAAACTGCGCTACATGTTTTGTGTTTTTTTTTCCCTTTTATCTCTTTGTTAAAATGAAAAATTGAAGGCTAGAACAACATTTTAGTGTAAAAAATACTTTAGTCTTTTTTCAAGCCATATTGTTTGGAAAATCTGTGAAGCACCTGTGGGGTCCAGATGCTCACCGCACCCCTTGTTACATTCCTTGAGGGGTGTAGTTTTCTAAATGGTGTCCCTTTAGGGGTGTTTTTTAGGTTTTGGCACCCCAGAGCCTCTGCCAACCTGAAGTGGTACAGTCAAAAATGACCAAAAATAACGGAGCCATTGAAATTCACTAGGCGCTCCCTTATATCTGAGGCTTGTGGTTGCGTTAAATAGCGCAATAGGGCCACATATGGGGTATTTCTATAAACTGCAGAAACGGGGCAATCAATATTGGGGTGCATTTCTCTGGTAATAGGTTTATAATTATGAAAAATATTGGATTACAATAAAATCTCTGCACAGAAAATTAAAATTTTCAAATTTCTTACACACTTAGCTTTTATTTCTGTGACTCCCCTAAAGGGTTAAAAAACTTTCTGGATGTGCTTTTGCAGAGTTTAGGGGGTGCAGTTTCTGAAATGGGGTGCTTCGTGGGGCTTTCTAACACACAGTCCCCTCAAATACACTTTAAACCTGAACAGTTCCCTAAAAATATCTGATTTTGAAATGTTACTGAAAATTTGGAAATTTGCTGCTAATGTTTTAAGCCTCCTATTGTTTAAAAAAAATGAAATATAGTTTAATAAATGCCGCCAACATAAAGTAGACATGTTGCTAATGCTATTTAATATATAATTTATGTGGTATAACCATTTTCTGTATAAGCAGAAAAGTTTTAAAGTTGGAAAAATGCATTTTTTCACAATTTTTCACGCTATTTTGGGTTTTTTCATAAAGATTCGTTATAAGTATCGACTCCAATTTACAAGAAATGTGAAGTACAATATGTCACGAGAAAACAATCTCAGAATCAGCCGGATAGGTAAAAGCATCCCGAAGTTATTAATGAATAAAGTGACACTGGTCAAATTCATAAAATTTGCTCCGGTCCTTAAGGCCATTTCAGGCCCGGTCCTTAAGGGGTTAAGAAGTCTTTTGCGCAGACAGTGCTTAATGTAATAAATATTTTTAACCTACTTGGATGGAGCACTTGAAGCAAGATCTTCATCTTTTTTCTTTCGATAATTTATGTTAAAAGAGACATAGTAACATTACAAAAATTTCCTATGTTACATGCAATATTTATTTAAATGTAATCAAGCCAGAGAAAAAGAGGCTTTTCCTAAACTGGAAACCAACCAGTCTATAATAATTAAACCAACCTATAAAAGCTCTGCAATTGTGTTCCTGGATAGGTTAGATTAAACCCCAGAAATTACCAGACAATTTAAAGACTATGCAAACCTCACTACCATCTAACACAATTGCCCAATAATCGGTACTCTTAAAGGGGTTAGCCATTGCTACAAAAACATGGCCACTTTCTTTTAGAGACAACTAGACTCTTGTCTCCAGTTCAGGTGCGGTTTGCAATGAAGCTCCATTCACTTCAATAGAACTGAGCAGCAAAACCCCGCCCAAGCTGGAGACAAGAGTGGGGCTGTCTCTGGAAGAAAGTGGCCATGTTTTTGTAGCGCTGGATAACCCCTTTAAGGGGTTGTCCGGCGATAAAAAATTATTCACAGAATAACACACATTACAAAGTTATACAACTTTGTAATGTATGTTATGTCTGTGAATGGCCCCCTTCCCCGTGTTTCCCCCCACCCACGCTAGACCCGGAAGTGTGGTGCATTATACTCACCGCATCTCGTGTCGTCCACGGTCTCCGATCCTCAGCAGTGACGTCTTCTTCGGGAGGCCGGCGGATCTTCCCGAGTGCCGGCCACCCTCTGCAGCGTCATCCGAAGCTCAGCCGCGATTGGCTGAGCATAACTGTGCTCAGCCAATCGCGGCTGAGCAGCTGATGACGTGGCCGCGTCATCAGCCGCTCAGCCGCGATTGGCTGAGTACAGTTATGCTCAGCCAATCGCGGCTGAGCTTCGGATGACGCTACAGAGGGCGGCTGGCACTCGGGAAGATCCGCCGGCCTCCCGAAGAAGACGTCACTGCTGAGGATCGGAGACCGTGGTCGGCACGTGACAGGTAATGTATAGCGCACCACACTTCCGGGTACACGGGTGGGGGTGGTGGGACACGGGGAAGGGGGCCATTCACAGACATAACATACATTACAAAGTTGTATAACTTTGTAATGTGTGTTATTCTGTGAATAATTTTTTATCGCCGGACAACCCCTTTTAAAACTAGAATAAACACTAGTTATCCACATCAAGAGTACATTCATTACATGACAGCAGTGATTCATCCTTATTGCTTCACAGTCTTCTGCCTTCTGCATTCCTTTTACATGTCCTGCAAGCTGAAATCTTGCAGTACCTTCAGAAAACACAATCAGCTACACTGGTGGGCCGCACAAATGATCACTGGATTTAAATTTATCGCCATTTAAAGGGAACCATTCAGCACGATCGTGCTGATATAGCTCCTAGCTACACCAAATACAGCTGGTACAAAGTTTTCCTGTGTCCTGATGAGCAGATGCAGTTCTCCGGCTCGGATGGAGTGAACTAGTTATCTGGGCAGTGTCCACCCCATACCTAGTCATGGCTCTCTGCCTGACTAGGTATGGGCTGGACACTGGAATGAAGCTAGTGTCCACTAGTCTGCTAGTTCCCGGCTCAGTCATGTATAGATCTGGTCTGCAAAAGACCAGAGCAATACAGCACTGATCTAATGGATCAGTGCTGTATTATGTCTGCTACACTGATCTATATGATAGATCAGTGTAGTTGCATTAGAAGTCCTCCCGGTTTAGCTAAAAAAAATTTTGGAAAAATTAAGTGTGCCATTGCAAAGTATAATTAGTGGTGCAAAAAATAAGAGCTCATGTGGGTCTGTAGGTGAAAAAAGAGAAGTGCTACGGCCTTTTAAACAAGAGAAGTAAAAAACGAAAGCGCAAAAGTGAAAATTTGCCTGGTCCTGAAGGGGTTAAAAAAATAAAATACAGAGCAGCATTGAATGTTTTAAAGCTGAAGGGAAGGGAGTGTTTTAATATATTACATTAAACGTCCTTTAATCCAAGCTTGACCAGAACATCCTTCCTTCATTGGATCTATGAGCCGGCTCACATGAAAATTGGGGCTACTTGCTCTTTACAGATCCACCATCTTTTGTCTGAAGCCTTTTAAACTTCTGGAATTTATCTGATTTACAATCGTCATCTGAGAGGTGGATATCGGCATCCCCCACATTCCCTATGTTCTACATTGTCTATTGCCATATGTATGACCTACTTAGGTAAGTGTACATTTGTCTTATCTTTAATAGACACAACCTGTCAAAATAATACCGCACATGTGCCTTCTGGGTCTTCTTCTCCCCTGCATATTAACTTATATATGCAGCAAAAAGAAATGCATGTACTGTACAGTATGCTGCTCATGAGCACAAGAAACACTGATAGTAGAGTGGAATTGTAAGCTCCAGCCAGAGGCAGCAAGGGGTTTCTACCAGGCCCAAATTAACAATCTACTTTGCCAGTGGCCCTGTACTGTGACTACTGTATTAAAGTAGGGGGCTGGTGGGGGGGAGGGGATCCTGCACTGTGACCACTGTATGAAAGTAGGGGGCTGGTGGGTGGATCCTGCACTGTGACCACTGTATTAAAGTAGGGGGCTGGTGGGGGGATCCTGCACTGTCACCACTGTATTAAAGTAGGGGGCTGATGGGGGGATCCTGTACTGTGACCACTTTATTAAAGTAGGGGGCTGCTGGGGGGATCCTGTTTTGGGGTAGAAAGCTAGTGGTGGGATTCTTTCCTGTACTGCAATTAATGTTTGGGGAGTGGACTGGTGGGGGAGTCCTGCTGTGACTTTATTCTGCAATTCATTTAGGGTTTGGTCTAGGATCAAAATTTTTAGGGAATAGGGAATAAAATTATTTAGGGGTCTATGGAATTAATTTACTTAGGGGTCTGGAATATAAATTTATCTACAATATGGATGTATTTAGGGGGTCTAAAGTATAATTTATTAAGGGTTCAGAATTATGAAGTCAGTATATAAAATTTATTGCAGAAACGAGGGTTCAAAGATGTCTCATCTGTGAGCTCTGCAGTCATCAAGTCATCCTAACCATATTAAGAAGTAAAGAAAACATCTCTGGTCAGAGAAGACATAACTTCTTCCTGTGAGTCATTGGATTTCTAGAGCTGTTCCCTCTCCTGACTGTTATAGTAAATAACTAATGCCCATGAGGTCACAATTCGGAAGTATTTTAAAACTTTGTCTTGTGTTCTTCCTCATTTCTTCCTCTCCTACATGGAAACTTTTTGTGACACAATAATCATTAGCCAATAGGTCAATAGGATGTGTCTGTACACAGTTTGATGATACTGTCAGCAATTACTGAACACACAGCCTCACTGTGTAGGGACAAGGGGAATGGTAGCACCTAGCCATCAATCTATTCATAGATTTCTAGGAGGAATAACAGGGGAACAACACAATACAGAGTTTAAAGTAAAGGTTCTCCAGAATAATTTCACCAGCATAAATTTAAAGGTTAACCTCAGCATCCCATAAAAGAATAAAATGCACAAAAAGCATATAGGTGCACTCATCGATTCCCTTCCAATTGTTTCACACCTTTTCCACTTGACGACGCTGCTCCTGGCCCCAGATTCACACTTTTACAAATGATCCCAGTTTTTAATCATGGCATCCGGACAGGAAACTACATCTCCCAGCCAGGGACGTTTCTAGGTCATTTTAACTACAGGGCGAATCTTGCTAAATGCGCCCCCCCCCCCCCCCAGGTGGTGTCGGGGGGGGGGGGGGGGTTGCGTTTGTTACTAGGGAGAAGCAGTGTGTGTATTATGGCATAGAGCAGTGTTATTCAACCCTTTTCAATTTGAAGCAAAAAAAGAAAAAAAAAGGCATTTAGTAGCTCACAGGTGACGTCTTCTTTGTTCTGAGGCATCACTTTCCTTTTCATCCTCCATCCGGCCCAGAGCTCCATGATGATTTCTTGCAGCTACAATTCATCTCTTCTGAATCTGCGAGACAAACATCTTAGGCTCCGCACTTTTTCAACAACTTCCACTTTATTTGTGTCACCTGCAGTAAAGTCAGTAGGTATGTGGCTTGCCCCCTGTATGTAGGATCCCCTGCTGTACCCCCATATAGTAATAGTGTCCACAGGTCCCCCTGTGTGCATCTGTATAGAAGTTAGGCCTCTCTGTGCAGGTTGCCCGCAATGTCCGCAATGTAGCTAATCTCCACAGCACATAGCAGGTAGGGATCCCCCCAATAGTAAGCCCACCAGTATGTAGTATTCCCTCTTTAGGTAATCCCCCGTAAGTTAGCACCCACACCCTTAGGCATTTAGCCATAACCCCTGTAAGTAATCTCCCTGATAGTTAAACATCCCCCCCTATATATAGTAACCCCCAATGTGGGAGACATGGCAGTTTAAGTAGTTAGTTAGCCCCCTCAGCAGATAGCATCCCCATGGTAGGCACTCCCCCTGGTAGTTAGCCCCGTGCCTCTTTTAGACATCTTCTCTGTTAGTTAGCCCTACTCACCTGCTATGTAGGCATCCCCACTATGATTTAGCCACCTCACCCCGATTTAGGCATCTACCCTATGTAGGACCCCCTCCCCCTTACCCCCTCTCATGCAGCCTTCTCCCCTGTTATTTGAATCCCCCTATGCAGCCATCCCCGTTAGATACCCCCCATGCAGCCATCTCCCCTGTTAGATCCCCCCCATGCAGCCCTCTCCGCTGTTAGATCCCCCCCATGCAGCCATCTCCCCTGTTAGATCCCCCCCATGCAACCATATCCCCTATTATTTAGATCCCTCCATATGCAGCCATCTCCCCTGTTAGATACCCCCCATGCAGCCATATCCCCTATTATTTAGATCCCCCCATATGCAGCCATCTCCCCTGTTATATCCCCCCATATGCAGCCATCTCCCCTGTTACATCCCCCCATCCCATGCAGCCATTTCCCGTTAGATCCCCCCCCCCCTATGTAGCCATCACCCCTGTTAGATCCCCCCATATGCAGCCATCTCCCCTGTTAGATCCTCCCATATGCAGCCATCTCCCGTTAGATCCCCCCCCATATGCAGCCATCTCCCCTGTTAGATCCCCCCCATATGCAGCCATCTCCCGTTAGATCCCACCCATATGCAGCCATCTCCCGTTAGATACCCCCCATGCAGCCATCTCCCGTTAGATCCCCCCATATGCAGCCATCTCTCCTGTTGGATCCCCCTCATA
The DNA here is from genome assembly GCF_027789765.1 of Dendropsophus ebraccatus. NCBI lineage: Eukaryota > Metazoa > Chordata > Amphibia > Anura > Hylidae > Dendropsophus > Dendropsophus ebraccatus. The sequence goes on along the minus strand of NW_027210413.1, from coordinate 22,401 downwards.
TGCAGCCATCTCCCCTGTTACATCCCCCCATATGAAGCCATCTCCCCTGTTAGATCCCCCCCATGCAGCCCTCTCCGCTGTTAGATCCCCCCCATGCAGCCATCTCCCCTGTTAGATCCCCCCCATGCAACCATATCCCCTATTATTTAGATCCCTCCATATGCAGCCATCTCCCCTGTTAGATACCCCCCATGCAGCCATATCCCCTATTATTTAGATCCCCCCATATGCAGCCATCTCCCCTGTTATATCCCCCCCATATGCAGCCATCTCCCCTGTTACATCCCCCCATCCCATGCAGCCATTTCCCGTTAGATCCCCCCCCCCTATGTAGCCATCACCCCTGTTAGATCCCCCCATATGCAGCCATCTCCCCTGTTAGATCCTCCCATATGCAGCCATCTCCCGTTAGATCCCCCCCATATGCAGCCATCTCCCCTGTTAGATCCCCCCATATGCAGCCATCTCCCGTTAGATCCCACCCATATGCAGCCATCTCCCGTTAGATACCCCCCATGCAGCCATCTCCCGTTAGATACCCCCATATGCAGCCATCTCTCCTGTTAGATCCCCCCCATATGCAGCCATCTCCCCTTTTAGATTCCCCCCATATGCAGCCATCTCCCCTGTTAGATCCCCCCCATACGCAGCCATCTCCCCTGTTAGATCCCCCATATGCAGCCATCTCCCCTGTTAGATCCCCCCATATGCAGCCATCTCCCCTGTTAGATCCCCCCCCATATGCAGCCATCTCCCGTTAGATCCCCCCCATATGCAGCCATCTCCCGTTAGATCCCACCCATATGCAGCAATCTCCCCTGTTAGATCCCCCCATATGCAGCCATCTCCCGTTAGATCCCCCCATATGCAGCCATCTCCCCTGTTAGATCCCCCCATATGCAGCCATCTCCCGTTAGATCCCCCCCCATATGCAGCCATCTCCCCTGTTAGATCCCCCCCATATGCAGCCATCTCCCGTTAGATCCCCCCCATATGCAGCCATCTCCACTGTTAGATCCCCCCCATATGTAGCCATCTCCCCTGTTAGATCCCCCCATATGCAGCCATATCCCCTGTTAGATCCCCCCCATATGCAGCCATATCCCGTTAGATCCCCCCCCCCATATGCAGCCATCTCCCCTGATAGATCCCCCCCATCCCATGTAGGCATCTCCCCTGATAGATCCCCCCTATCCCATGTAGGCATCTCCCCAGGCTCTCTGTATAAAACAACAAACAGTTATACTCACCTCAATGCACCACAGCAGGTCATGCGTCCCGCGTCCTCTCTCCCGGCTCTGAGCACAAGCACAGGAGTGAAGTCACTCCTGTGCTGAAGCTCTGGGGGGGAGAGAGCGGCCTCTAGTGGCCGGAGGCAGAATGCAGCCTCCGGCCACAAGCTGAGCAGAGCTGCGGGCGGGTGGCGCCACGGCAGCTGCGGAGGGGCAGATGATTGGGTAGGCGGAGGGGCGGCCAGAGGGGCAGATGATGGGGCGGCCGGGTGGGCGGCAGGGGGTGACACTAGCGCCCCCTAGCTGTCGGCGCCCCGTGCGGTCGCCCGGCCCGCCCGCCTATAGAAACGGCCCTGCTCCCAGCATACATTCACCCCTTTCTTGTGGTATCCGCCCAACATTGGCTCCACCTGCTCTGCACAGTAAACACAATGGAGTGTATTTATTGTACAAAAAAAGGGGCAGAAGGCCGCCACTCCTAAGCAAAAGCACTACATTATCTGCCGAAAACACCACACCAAGTTTTCTAAGCAGCACACATCACACATTACCCTGCTCCCTTTGCTAAATTATGATCTCTGTCTGTCTCTCTCTCTATATATATATATATGACTATGCATATGTATCTATGTGTAAATACACACGTATATATGTGTAGGATAGATAGATTCAAGAGAGAGATGAAACAACAATGTCTCCTTTCCCTTATACTGTTCAGGAGGCTGTCACTGTTGTTTCCCAGTATGTGAGGTCAGTAGTGGGTGAGGTTACAGATAAGGTGTTACAACTTGCCTGGCAACAGAAGAGACAGAGATCATGTGACCTGTGTCTCAGAAGGGAGGGGGAGGACAGAGCACTGGAGATGGGGAGGAGCAGGCAGTGAGGATTTTCAGCAGCTTCAGGGTGTAAGTCAGGATGCACTGCAGACAAACCAACCATTTTCATATAACAGAAAACTAATACACAAAGGTTTGTTAATCTCTATTTAGCAAACAAACCTTTTGATATCCCCGTCGCTGTGTACCTCATGTTCGTCTTCTTTTTGCTGTCAGTCTCGCTGTTTTTGAGCAATTTGATTGATTAAATATGTTAATCAGCTCCTTAGGAGCAGTGGGGGCATTACTCCACCTTTGTCCCGTCTGCATCCTCATTCAAGGACACCTACTATGTAAAGCAGCCGTTTATAGCAAGTTTTAACAGCCACCGCTCCTGCCTCTCTCCTTGCTGCCGTTCTTCCATAGCTCAGGGACCCTTCCCCTGTCATACCCGCGCGACCTCCACGCGCCCCAGGCCACCTATCCAGCACCCACCCGACAGGACTTCTTTGGGCATCCCTGATGAATATGTATAGTAAATGTGGACGAAGGGGGTGCTCTGTAGGGCCTAAGGAGCTGATTATCATATTTGATCTTAATCAGATTGCTCAAAAACAGCGGGACCAATAGCATAAAGAAATGATTTAGGAGTCGTAGCTGTGTCCTGCCTATGCCTGCCCATGTGGGCCTGCCATGTAACATCCCAAGTCCCGTCTAAAGACCAAGAAGTGTCAGGGGACCGAAGTGGCTGAATGCGGGTGGCAGCAGGGGAGGTAAGTGGATGTTATTGTCTTCATCCACCACCTACCCGGGCATTCAGAATAATTGGTTTCCAGACACAGTTCTCCTTTAACTGTACTAGACACAGTGTTGTACTGATACTGATCAGTGATTTCCTATGAATGTCAGACTCTGCTAATTAGCATAATGAAGTGCGGATTCCTCTACAAAGTGCCCAGCAGGAGCGTTCAAATCTTTACTATGGGGTAAGGCGGGTTTTATCCCTGTCCCCAGCGTGACAGGTTTTGTTTAACTTTATAAAACCTGCGCTGCGGAATCTGTTGGCGCTATACAAATAAATTTATTTTTATTATTATTATTATTATTAAAGGAGTTAAATAATGATCCTTAACCCCTTAGCGACACATGACGTACCTGGTACGTCATGGTGCCACGGGGGGAGTTCAGAGAGGGCTCTGAACGGCGCCGCTCCCGGCTGTGATCTGCAGCCGGGCAGTGCCTCTATTAGCCGGCGCGGGTCCCGTTGCCACGCCGGCTAATTAGGCACTTCAATGCAGCTGTCAAACCTGACAGCTGCATTGAAGGGCTTTATACTTGATATCCCTGGTGTCTAGTGGGTCGGATCTCCCCCCCGCGATGCGGTCGCGGGGGGGGAGATCCATTCTTCTGCCCATGCCGGGCCTCAGCGTCGCAATGACGCTGATCCCGGATCGGCAATAGATTGCTGTGGCCCAAAGCAATCTATCACCGATCAAATGGATCTTTGCTGTGTATATACAAGTCCGCCAGGGGGACTTTTAGTTGATGTAAAAAGAAAAGTAAAAAAGTGTTTTTATTAATAAGAAATTCCCTCCCCTAATAAAATTAATAAATAAACAAATAAATAAACTATTTGGTATCGAGGCTATAAATTAAATTAAATTAAATTATCACATTCCTGATCTCGCATGGTAAACGGCGTCAGCGCCAAAAAATTCCAAAGTGCAAAATTGTGCATTTTTGGTCGCATCAAATCCAGAAAAAATGTAATAAAAAGTGATCAAAAAGTCGTATATGCGCAATCAAGGCTCAAACAGCCCCATAGACGAAAGGATAAAAGCACTATAAGCCTGGGAATACAGCGATTTTAAGGAAGATATATTTGTTAACAATGGTTTGAATTTTTTAAAAGCCATCAAATAAAATAAAAGTTATACATATTGTTGTAATCGTAAACGACTTGAGGAACATGCATAACAAGTCAGTTTTACCATAGGGCGAACAACGTAAATGCAAAACTCCCCGAAATCAAAACAAATTCCTTTTTTTTCTCTTCAATTTGACAGCGCAAATGGTTTTTTTCCGGTTTTGCAGCATATTTTATGGAAAAATGATGCCTGCCATTGCAAAGTACAATTGGTTTCGCAAAAAATAAGCGCTCATATAAGTCTCTAGGTGAAAAAATGCAAGCGCAATGGACTTTTAACCCCTTAAGGACAGAGCCTTAAGGACAGGGCCATTGTCACTTTTGCGTTTTCGTTTTTTCCTCCTCGCCTTCTAAGACCCATAACTCTTTCATTTTTCCACCTACAGGGCCATTTGGGGGCTTGTTTTTTCAGGAACAGCTGTACTTTGTACTGGCATCTTTCAATCTGCCATAAAATAAATTACGGAACCCCCAAAATAAAATGTATGGGGTGAACTTGGGTCAAAAAATGCGATTCCGCAAATTTTGGGGGGCTTGTTCCATGTTTACGTAATCCACTTTGCGGTAAAACTGACATTTTTTCTTTATTCTATAGGTCAGTCTGAACACAGCGATATGCAGGTTTACTAGGTTTTCTAACGTTTTACTATTTTTATTAGTAGTAAAACTTTTTTTTTGCAAATAGGCATATTTAAAATGGTCCTATTGTAACTCCCATAGCACAGTTATTTTTTCACCTACAGGGTCATATGGGGTGTCGTTTTTTGCGCCATGATCTTTAGTTTTTATTAGTAACATTTTTTTCTAGATCAAACGTATTGATTGCTTTTTATTAATTTTTTATACATAAAATGTCATAAAAAAAAGCAATCTCTGCGTATTTTTATCGCTTTTGTTTTCACGCCATTCACCGTGCGGGAAAAGTATTGTTTTATTTTAATAGATCGGATGATTACGCACGCTACGGTGTATTATATGTTAATTAACTTTATTACTTTTTATGTGTTTTATGTATGAAATGGAAGGGGGGGTGATTTTCACTTTTATTGGGGGAGGGGCTTTGGGGCACTTTGTAAAACTTTTATTGATTTATTTTTTTACACTTTTATAGTTCCCTATCACTTACATAAATTACATTGCAGACAGTGATCCCTGCTATGCCATAGCATTGCAGGGATCAGTGTTATCTGCGATCTTCTGATTCAGCCTGCCTGTGGCAGGCTGAATCAGAGGACCGATCCGAGGACTGCACGGAGAAAGGTAAGAGACCTCCGGCAGTCAGGAAATGCGATCGGGACCCCTGCAGACAGGCTGTGGGGGTCCCGATCGCTAAGTGACAGGAGATGCTCCGGTCACTTATACTTAAACGTTGCGGCGGTGGCCCGCCGTTGAGGGTGAGGGCCTGGCTGCAGATAGCAGCCGGTCCTCACCCGCTATGGGGCGGGCTCAGCTCGTGAGCCCGCTCCATAGCCCGGGACCGCACCAGGGCGTACATTTACGTCCTCCTGCGTTAAGTCCCAGGCAGTGAGGGCGTAAATGTACGCCTGTTGTCGTTAAGGGGTTAAACATAAAGTGGAAAAAGCAAAAGCGCAAAAACGAAAATTGGCTTTGACCTTAAGGGGTTAAAATAGTCCATAAACCAGTAAATGGAGTGGTGCTTGCACCCTGCACTCCCGTTAATCAGCTGATCAGTGGGGCTGCCATGACTGGACTTATGGCGGTTTTACACGGAGCGATAATTCGCCCAATCGCATGATTAACGATTTTGAATGAACAATGTTTTTTTTTATAACGATCAGCGTTTAGACGGAACGATACATCGTACGGAAAAATCGTTATGCGATCGTTTTGCAATCGCTTAAGCCTATCTCACACATAGGTGAAATCGTTGAAAGAATGTTTACATGGAACGATCTGCAAATTTTTTGCGAACGATCAACGACGATTTGAGAACTTGTTGAAAGATCAAAATGAACGATTTCTCGCTCGTTGCTTGATCGTTTGCGGCATTTACACGTACGATTATCGTTCAAATTCGATCGTTATCATGCAAATTCGAACGATAAATCGTTCCGTGGAAAACCACCATTATATGTTGGAGCAGCTGGCTCTGATCACTGCATAGTGGCCGGGCCTGGTTCCTGCAGTTTAGCTTCTGTTCATTTCAACTACTTGAAGATATCAGGACAGAGCCTGAAATGGCCTTAAGGACCGGGCCAATTGTCCCTTTTGCGTTTTCGCTTTTTCCTCCTTCTAAGGCCCATAACGCTTTTATTTTTCCACCTACAGGGCCAGGTCTTGTTTTTTTCAGGAACAGGTGTACTTTGTAATGATATATTTTGATCTACCATAAAATGAATGATGAAAACCCCAAAATATAATTTATGGGGTTAATCTGAGTCAAGAAATGTGATTCCGCAAATTTTGGGGGGTTCCATGTTTACATAATGCACTTTATGGTAAAACTGACATTTTTTTTCTTTATTCTATAGGTCAGTCTGAACACAGCGATATGCATGTTTACTAGGTTTTCTAACGTTTTACGATTTTTATAGCGCTTTTTTTTTTTACCTATGGGGTTGTATGGGGCATAATTTTTTGCCCCATGATCTCTAGTTTTTATTAGTAATGTTTTTTTCTAGATCAGACGTATTGATCAATTTTTATAAATTTTTTATACATAAAATGTAATTTAAAAAAGCAATCTCTGAGTTTTTTTACCGCTTTTTGTTTACAACGTTCACCGTTGATCCGGGTTCCCACCTCCTTCACTGAGTGGCTGAGCGGACCTGAGACGTCCGGGAACCGGGCACCGGAGCACCGCGATGAGGGACCCGCCGCTGGAACTGGGGAGGTGAGTGGACGTCTTTTCTTTCAGCCACCTCCTCTCCGGCCAGATCTAAAAATAGCCCCCATGCTGGATAACCCCTTTAAGTACTAGCCGGGATGATCTTAGCAGAGACCTGCCGTTCCGTGACCCGGCCAGGTCATGGAACGGCCGGTCTCATAGGCAGTGTGAACATAGCCCAAGCATGCAAGAACACGCAAGAGTGTATATGAAATCTATCTATGAGAGTGTGTATAAGTATGTCCATGTATGTGGCAAGTGTGTAAATATTTAGTTTGTACATGTTGTACACAAAATGAGTTGTTGGTGTTGCAAAGCAAATAAAAAAAATATATAAAAAGTAATAAAATATAATAAAGACTATATAAATGGTACATTAAATAATATGACTTATTTCACAAAATAAAATAAAAAGAAAACTCAGAAAATTAAAAAAAAGTTACCACTGTTGGAAAGTTAGGGATATTCCACAATTTAAAATTATCCTCTGTCCATAGGGGATACCTTTTCATTGACTAAATCTGAGAATTAGCCTGGTGCCCAAAGGGTTAAGCGGGGATATAAACAAGCACACATGGAGAAGAGGTGGAGAGGCGGGGCGAGCACGTGACTGCGCTCCTGTGCCAGCCATAGTGCTGGGCAGGCAGACAATGTCATTCCTTATTGATGCGCACAACAATGCTGCCAGCAGGCGCACAAATCACCTTCCATACATTGTGTTTACTGGATCCTGGGGACAATAAAGCACATGCATTAGGCTGTCAGCTCTGGGCTCTGGGTTTGGGTTGTGTGAGTCACTCAGCTCACTTGCACAAACCGGTTTTTTGCACACTTCCCTCAGTGTGTCTCCCTCTCCCTGGAGATAGCAGAGACTGCTGAGGACAATCCAGGCCTGACGTGTCCCACGTGTCGTCAACATCTATTTAAATAGCAGCAGAGGGAGGAGGGGAGGCCGTCACGTCCACAGCTCGGGCCGGGCTCATGCTCTGCCATGTGTGCAGGCGGTGACGTCACGGCCGCGCCGCACAGGGTTAATGCTGAGCAGTCAGGCAGATGTGGGATGAGGGGGAGGAAGTGGCAGGTCAATAATGCTCTTTGAGCTGCACGTAAACTGTGTGCACATGGAGGGGGAAGGGGCTGCACAGGAGGAAGCTTTCTGCTTTTACCTATTGGCTGGAAATGAGCAGCAGGGCTTGTAGGACAATAACAAGGACAGTGACTGCGCTCACATCTCTAGTAGTAATGGCGTCCTCTACCTGAATATAATGGCGTCCTCTACCTGAATAGAATGGCGTCCTCTACCTGAATATAATGGCCTCCTCTACCTGAATAGAATGGCCTCCTCTACCTGAATAGAATGGTGTCCTCTACCTCAATATAATGGCGTGCTCTACCTCAATTTAATGGAGTCCTCTGCCTCAATATAATGGAGTCCTCTACCTGAATAGAACGGCGTCCTCTACCTGAATATAATGGCCTCCTCTACCTGAATAGAATGGCGTCCTCTACCTGAATAGAATGGCGTCCTCTACCTGAATAGAATGGCGTCCTCTACCTGAATAGAATGGCGTCCTCTACCTGAATATAATGGCCTCCTCTACCTGAATATAATGGCCTCCTCTACCTGAATAGAATGGCGTCCTCTACCTGAATAGAATGGTGTCCTCTACCTCAATATAATGGCGTGCTCTACCTCAATTTAATGGAGTCCTCTGCCTCCATATAATGGAGTCCTCTACCTGAATAGAATGGCGTCCTCTACCTGAATATAATGGCGTCCTCTACCTCAATATAATGGCGTCCTCTACCTGAATAGAATGGCGTCCTCTACCTGAATATAATGGCGTCCTCTACCTGAATATAATGGCGTCCTCTACCTCAATATAATGGCGTGCTCTACCTCAATATAATGGAGTCCTCTGCCTCAATATAATGGAGTCCTCTACCTGAATAGAATGGTGTCCTCTACCTGAATATAATGGCGTCCTTTACCTGAATATAATGGCGTCTTGTACCTGAATATAATGGCGTCCTCTACCTGAATAGAATGGCGTCCTCTACCTGAATAGAATGGCGTCCTCTACCTGAATATAATGGCCTCCTCTACCTGAATATAATGGCGCCCCCCTACCTGAATATAATGGCGTCCTCTACCTGAATATAATGGCGTCCTCTACCTGAATAGAATGGCGTCCTCTACCTGAATATAATTGCGTCCTCTACCTGAATATAATGGCGTCCTCTACCTGAATAAAATGGCGTCCTCTACCTGAATGCTCACAGCTCATGTAGGATTATTGGCGCTTTGTAGCTGACGCTGGCTGTAATGTGTCCTGTCCCACACTGGCACCCAGGCATCCCTGTTATACCAGCCACATCCCATTAGATTCTAATAAACCGCTGCTTCTCCTGATGTCTTGTGTACATGACATTTGCAGAGCTGTACAGAACACACTGACAGGTATTAAAGGGATTTAATATATTGGTAGCACACCATATCCACATCATTGATTGGCGCAGAGGCTCGGCCAATGAGCTGTTAGGTGGAGTCACTGCACCTGTACATAATGAACAATGTTGGAAGCCCTGCATTGTCTATTGTGCATTGCTGGCGCCCAGTTATTCCACTCAGAAATAACTTTTCATATGTTGCTGCACATGGGGATAACATAAACAATGTATTCTGATCTTTACGCACCTCCAAGCCAGAGGTCAGACCCCCACAATCTTATACTTTTTCCATGTCTTGTGGATACGGGACAAATAAGTTTAAATCGGATAACCCCTTTAATGTAGCTGAGCTCCCTTTCAATTTAACAGGAGCCAAGCTGCAGTAACCCAGTGTCACCTCTGCACAACAGACAGCACAGGGCTTCCAGCACCGTTCACTGTCATAGGTGCCTGTGCAGCCACTCTACCAAACAGCTTATCGTCCGGATTGCCAGTTGTAGGTACCAATCTGAAGACCATTATTGCTTTAAATCATCTCATATAAAATTGAATAGAAAGTCTTAAGAGCAATGTATACCAAAATGATAATGATAAAAACTACACATAATGGCGCTTTGCCGACATGAAAATAAAAAAGTTATAGGAATATTTTTTTCTAAATATAAATATACTTTATGGTTCATTGTAGGGCATGGGTCTCCAGCTGTTGCAATACTACATTTCCCATCATGACTGGACAGCCAAATCCAAAGCTTTAGCTGTCTGGGCATGATGGGAATTGTGGTTTTGCAACAGCTGGAGGGCCGCAGTTTGGAGACCCATGTTGTAGGGTGTCACTACAAAGTACAGTTGGTATTAGAAACAACAAGCCCTTATATAGCCCTGTAGATAGAAAAATTCAAGAGTTCTGACTCTTAGAATGGGAGGAAGTGGTCTGTTCCCCTTTTTGTTCCTGAGTCATCTATCAAATCTAACAGCTAAGTTCATGGTGGCCTATACCGTCTCTGGGGGATCATTGTTAACTAGAAGGTCTTTTAGTCAGAAAGGCCCTGGCAAAATTGACACCTAAATGTGAAGCCATTCCTTTGGGATGCAACAAAACCATTTTCAGAGCTCTGCACAATTCTACTAAGGCGGTTTCATTGTACAATAATAGTGGTGAAAAATATCAGTACCAACTGTATGTAGTTTTGGCGCATAAGGTGGGAGAGAAAAGGCCCAGTCTTTGTGATCGACTCTCAGTAGGGACAAGATTATACTCACTCTTGTGAGTGCTTATCTGATGGTAAATTAAGAGAAAGAAACAAAAAGTATTCTCTCACCATGAATACACTCAGGTACAGTAGCTTAACCTCTTAATGACTGCCGACAAGCCTTTTTATGGTGGTCATAAAGGGTCTTTATTCTGGGCTGCTGCCTTTCACAGCTGGCCTAAAATAAGAAATTGCAGGCCCTCCATGTGAGGATTACAGGAGCGAAAGCCCCCACTGTATCTACCAAGAGCTGAGAATCAATAACATTATTTAATGTTTTTATCCCGCATAGTGAACATGGAAAAAAAGTAAAGAAAAAGCTAGAATTGATGTATTTTGTCAATTTGCCCCCCCCCCCCCAAAAAAAAAAAAAATGGTATGAAAAATCAAAAAGTCATACATATTCCAAAATGCTCCAAATAAAAAGTACAACTTGTCCCACAAAAAAGAAGCCCTCATATGGCTATGTTGATGGAAAAATAAAGCGTTATACCACTTGGGAGGCGACCATGGAAGAATGAAAAAAATTACTTGGGCATTAATGTCCATAATTTGTGATGGGGAAAGAGTTCATTTTAGGCTCTGGTAGTGGAGAGACAGGCGATGCCACCAAGGCCTGTGTCTGGAGAGACCCCCTGATCCTGCTTTTTTTCTACCTTTTTCTGACTAAGACCCTGTATCTGGTCAGCTAACTCCCACAGAGGATCAATGGCGGAAAAACATGTTTGGAACTGTGGTTCTGTCAGGACAAGGGTAAGGACTTGCAGCCCTAATCTGCACGCCTGTCTATGCCTAGGGTTCTATTATACAGAACGTTAATCTGCCAAATCAGGACGACTCGGCATATTATCTTCTCGTGTAATAAAGGCAATGATCAGCCAATGAAAACCATCATCAGCTGATCATGTCTTATAAGCTACCTTAAAAATCATGGACCGCTGGCCGTGCATTAATGTGTGTAATAGCAATGCTATTCTTACCTGTCCAAGCTCCCAGGTTTCCTGCATTCACTGCTCGCATTTCTGACCCGGTGTCTGAAGTGACAGGCCACTGGCCGCGGTACTGTTGCATCTCGGCTAGTGATTGGCTGAGAAGCTTCAGAGATTGGCGTAGAAATGCGAGCGCTGACTGTGGGTAGCGGGCAGAATCTGGAGGACATGGGGAGCGTGGAAAGGTATGTAAATAAAGTTTATTATTTGACACCTAAGGTAATTGATAGTCAAGAGCAGATCCAAGGTCAAGAGCAAAAGGAACACATTTGAGGGCTGTTGATTGACTGCTCCAATGTTAATTTCTGTTATCATAGAGCATTGCAGGACTATAGAAGAGCTGTTTATGAGGGCACTGTGACTAGTGCAATCTTTTGGGTCTTGCTGTATCAGTAACTACTCTGTAGACTCATATATGGGATTAATTTCTTGTCAATGCTATATAATGTACAGTAGGGCAACTTTGTGGGGGCAAAAACAGTCTACTGTAAAGTCTACAATTTAGAACTCATGGTTGTTGGAATCTCTAGCTTTTGGTTGAATTGTAAAACAGAATATTTACAATCAATCTAGGTATTGGAGAGATGGAGCTAGGTATACTATAATGCTTTTATGGGTAAAGGCCCCATTACACAGAGCGATTATCTGCCGAATCAGGCCAAATCAGGCAGATCCATGTAACAAAGAAAGCGATCAGCCAAGAAGCAAGCAAATGTTTGCTTGTCGGCTGACCAACCAAAAAGAAAAATATCTTTAAAACACACTGGGTCACTTGCAACCCTCAATGGGGGACGTTTATGAAGACCGGCCTTAAATACGCCCCACCCTCCTCAGAAGGTGTAGATTTCATCCATGATTTGTGCCTTTGAACAGGCGTAAATCATGCGAAATCAGGCACAGGAGGAGGCTATGCCTCCTCACCGCTTGGCCGCGCCCCCCTGCCCTCCAATCAGGTAAGTGGGGAATACGGCAGAAGGAAGATTCGAATCTGCCCCTTCTCCCTGGCGTACGCCCTGGCCACAGCCTTCACAAATCTCCCCCAATGTGTCTATTCTTTGCAACAATCTCATATTGTGCCAATTTCTTTTTTTTTTTTGTAAGCAAGAGAACAGCCAACTCACCATCTCTAGCTGTACGAAAGTTTATATATATACAGATCAGTAGGGTAATGGGATGCTTTCTCCATGGGTAGTTTGATCCAGATTTCTCTAAGCAGGCTGTATCACTGAGTCAGGCGACCATGGGAGTCCTAGCAGAAGCCTTGGTCTTCACTAGCAACAGATTTTGTGATCACACCACGGGGAACTGATCTGTGCTATTGCACCACAATTACATTCTCTAAGGACATTTGAATGCCACTGTTAGTTTTAGCCCTTTCAAAATCCCCTTAATAGCCCCATGATGAAAATAAACATCATGGATCATTAAAGGAAACCCATCACCATGAAAATGCTACCTAAGCTATCTGCATCATGTTATAGAATAGAAGGAGCTGAGCAGATTGATACATATATATCTTTATAGAAAAAGATTCAGTATAACTCTATTGATTGAAATCTCTGATGTTTCCATGTTAAAAAGTCCAGTCCATTGAGTGACACCGCCCACTGGTCTTTGCTCAGTTCTTCCTGCTCTATAACGTGATGGTAATAGATTGGACAGCATTGTCTTGGTGACAGGTTCCCTTTAAGGAGTGAGCTAAGAGCAGGGAAAGAGAGAGGTTGTTGCCAAAATGATGGTGGGAAGTGGGCAATGAGTGGGAACCTGTATAAAATGACTCAAGCTGAAAAGAGACTGTTGATAAAACAACAGGGTCCTGAAACTGATTTTATACATACAGTGGGGGAAATAGGTATTTGATACATTGCCACATTCTGCAAGTTTTCCTACCTACAAAGAATAAAGAGGTGTATCGTTTTTAATATTGGTACACTTCACCTGTGAGAGACAGAAGCTATTTTTAAAAAAAAATCCAGAAAAATCATGATGTATAATTTTTAAATACTGAATTCACATTTTATTCCATGAAATAAGTAGTTGATCACTGAGCAACCAGCAAGAATTCTGTCTCTCGGAGACCAGGGACAAAATTGTAGACCTTCACAATGCAGAAATGGGCTATAAGACCATAGGCAAGCAGCTTGGTGAGAAGGCAACAACTGTTAGGGCAATGGACGAAATGGAATTTTATTATAGATTGTGTATCTCACAGATGAAGTGTACCTAAGATAAAAATTATACACCTCTATATTTTTGTAGATGGCAAAACATGCCAAATCCGCAGCGTTTCCAATACTTATTTTCCCCACTGTATGTGAAGAACTTGGACTGGTGAAAATTTCACTGGTCTGTGATTGTGAGAGTAACCCCACATTACATACTATCAATGCTATGGATAACCCCAATTGATTGCCAACCAGATTGATTAGTGATTAGATTAAGACGTATTAAGACGTATTAGAGAGGCAATTTTCTGTTGTTATCAGTTTAGTCAAATCTAGATCCATTCCATTTAGTATATAACAATTATCCTCTGACATACACACCTACATTTACGGCAAAGTTTTGATTCCTGTGCTACTGAGAAATGGTGACTAACAGATGTGGCTATACAGAAAGACTTTCTCCTGTAATTGCAGTATGTTGCTGGAGGGCTCTGCTGATACATCTTCAGTATACTTCACAGTGGCACTATCTTATATCATAAAAATCAAAGTCTGTCTGTCTGTCTGTCTGTCTGTCCTTCTGTCTGTCTGTCTGTCTGTCCTCTATAGACTTCTAAACGCCTGAACCGTTTGACCCCAAATTTGGCACACAGATACATTGGGTGCCCGGGAAGGTTATTGTGAAGGTCCCGTCCCCGCCAGATGTACAGGAGGGGAGGGGGAGGGGAAAGAGAGGCGCCCCATAGAGATGAACGGGAAAATCTCCTCACTGCAAACACAGGTGATATAATTAGCTGCAGCAGACACGGCAGTTGGAGCCTTAGCAACCAATAGGATTACTGCTTTCATTTTCACAGGGAGCAATGGTTGCTAGGGAAGCTGCCTCACAACATCCACAGTAATAACTGGTAGACCCCCTACTCCATCTATACAGTACATGTATATACAGGACCCCCTACTCCATCTATACAGTACATGTATATACAGGACCCCCTACTCCATCTATACAGTACATGTATATACAGGACACTACAGGTATACCAAACTGTGACTGGGTAACACTGCTACACCAGACCTGACCAATACCGCCATACTGTGCTGGATAACACTGTCATACCAGACCTGACCAATACCGCCATACTGTGACTGGATAACACTGCCAGACCTGACCAATACCGCCATACTGTGACTGGATAACACCTCCATACCAGACCTGACCAATACCGCCATACTGTGACTGGATAACACCTCCATACCAGACCTGACCAATACCGCCATACTGTGACTGGGTAACACCGCCCCACCCCAAACTATACACTACAGGTATACAGGACCTCCACCAACTCTATACTATAGTTATACAGGACCCTCAAACTATTTACTACAGGTATACAGGACCCCCAAACTATATACTACAGGTATACAAGACCTCCACCAATTATACACTACAGGTATCCAGGACCCTCAAACTATAAACTACAGGTATACAAGACCTCCACCAACTATACATTACAGGTATACAGCACCAACTATATACTACAGGTATACAGGACCCCCAAACTATACAGTACAGGTATACAGGACCTTCACCAACTATATACTATAGGTATACAGCCCCCCCAACTATGCACTACAGATATGCGAGACCCCTAAAACTATACATTGTGGGTATACAGAACCCCTCCAACTATGCACTGCAGGTATACACTAATTCCACTGATTAACTCAGATGAAACAATACCTTTAGCTTGGCCTCCTGGGCACCTTAGAACAAATCTAATTAACACACTGACACTTTATACCCGGGCAGCCCCGGGTACATTTTCTAGTATAGGATATTGAACAGTCCTTTATAAGGCTATGTTCACACACTGTCAAAATCATGGCTGTTCTAACTGGATGGCCGTGGTTTAACAGCAAATAACAGCCATTTAAAACAATAGTCATTGTTATACAAATAACAGACAATGGTGGAAATTTATCAAGGGTTTTGCGCCTATTTTTAGGTGAATCGTTGGATTTTTTGCCCATTTTTGGTCTAAGTTCTATTTATGAACCAGTATTCGACAGGCGAACATTTTTTAGATGCAACTTTTTTTTTTAATCTGCCTGTTTTGAGTATTCACCCAAAAGTTCACATATTCCAGGATTAGCTCCCAATTTATCATTTGCGACTTTTTAAAAAGTTGCACAAATAGGTGCAAGCCTATGTCTGGTCAGTATCAGGTGAATATAATTGCGCAATTTTTGTGACTTTTTAGATGCATTCACTATGGCAGTACTACATTTTAATGAATCAGTCACAAGCTATTGGAACAAAATACAATGTCCCCCATTGTTTTAAAACAATGACCATTCTTTGCCAGTATATGACGGCTATCCAATAAACATGACCGGCCGCCATTATGACAGTGTGCCAACATAGCCTCAAGGCCACGGTATATTAAAAGTATTAAAAATAAAGCTTTAACAAATCTGCCTGTATGAAAATGTAAAAGTCTTTTGTAACGCAGATAACTAAATATTTCAGCAATGGCAAAATGGCTAAATCCTCCCAACCTCTCGGTGATGAACTATGTAATCACAATATTAATAGTAAAGCTGGAAATTTCAACTGTCACATTTGTCGGTGTTTATCTTTCTCAGAGACTGCAAACGTGCAGAGACATCTGTTTGCTCAAAGTAGAGCCGCACTTCCAAAGTTCACCTCTGTTTCTCTATACTGTTATTATTGCTGTTATTATTCCTCGCCGGCTGGTTTGTTCTTGAAATCGAATCTTTGAAAACTGCAGTGAAGAAAAAATAAATAAATAAATAAAAAAGCCAAGAATGACTAGCTATAAAACACTGGCCGGAGCAAACCTAATATTAGTGCAAATATAGCATTAATCAGTAGTGGAAATTGAATTTTAGCCTATTGGTTCTAGAGTGCAGAGGGCTCCTCTATTTTGCTATTTGCCAGTAGGATGAGTATGCTATGAGATGGGAGATACTTATGAGAAATTCTTTATTCATCTGGAAATTAAATTGAAACTAAAATATCTTTTTCAATCAAAGCCAGTCCATTCTCTGCAACTACCTAGTCTTTTGATATACGCCTTCCTAGATGAAACTGTTAAGGGGTATTACAGAATGATTTACCTAGAAGACAGGATATGAAATACATGCCATCAAAAAAGCAATTATATAAATAATTTTAAACTCATTAAATATACACCTCATGCATTAAATATGGGCATGCTGAATTATGGATCACTCCATTTATATTTTACATTTTCTGCTTGGCGTATACAATCATGCATCTCAGGTACAAAAAGAAACAAATAAAATGTTAGGATTTGCAAAAGAAAACTAAGCACCACAATGAACGTTTAAAGGTATTAGAAGTAAAAGGATAAGGTTAGATAGGTCGGGAACATAATTCAGACATTTATTTAGCTGTGAGTCATTGGACAGCGGGTCGTCTAAATTAAATTGCAGTCAAGGTATCTGTCTTGGGGAAGTAAAGGGCTGTAGGGAAGAAAATGTGACAATTATTTACAGAGAACATAGACAGAAGACATCTGTACTGGTGAAGTATGGGCACCGCAGCACATGCTATTTGTGTTTCTCGCCACAACGTGTGAATTTCACAAACAATATCGCATGTATAGAAGTTTAATCATATAGGGCTTCCTTCTGGTTTCTGGCTTCTACAATTAGGCTAAAACACTGTTGGCTAACTAGCTAAGCATAGTTTATAATCTATATTAATTCAAATATATAGACTTTAGTATATGTAATTATGGTGCATCATGCTCAAAAAGATATTAAAATCTCATAGGGCCTATTCATTAATTCTATGAATGATACAATATGTTTAGATATTAGAGGAGAGGGTACACTGGTGGGATTTTACTTCTGTTCTATAAGGAGGGGAAGCACTGGTCTCTGTTAGGCTATGTTCACACAATGTCAAAAAAAGAGAAAAGGAGGACACTTTTGCTATTTAAAAAGACGTCCGTTTTTGCCATGATTTAATTGACTTCAATGCAATGCATTGAAGTCACTGGGATGACAGATGTCCAATGCACACAATGTATTAAATAATGCAAGTTGTCTGCGCGGACGTCAAAATAGTGATCATAACAATTATTTTCAGACATGTATTGCAAACAGCGGACGTTATTTTTTAGTTGTTTACACACAGTTTTTCTTTTTTCACTGCTCTTTCACCGTTTTTACTATTAAATGCAATAGACTTTTCAATTAAAGACACACCCAAAGGCCAATTAGTCCTGAACTAGAATAATGTACCAACAGCCGTCATTACACCGATGGGTGGCCAGACAGCTAAATGACGTTCGTCATTTTATATTAAACGGAGCTGAAACAGTAACATAGCTTGTAAAGCTGAAAGAAGACATTCATCTGATTTGGCCTAGTACCCTGCTGTGTTGATCAAAAAAAGGCCCAATACCACCATGAGGTTGAGGCCAATTTTCTATAGTTTAGAAAAGTCTAGCAATCAGAACACATCCCTGGGTCCTATTACATGGAGCGATTATCTGCTGAATCATGCCAGTTCGGGCAGATATCATTCCGTGTAATGCTAAGTTTACACGGAGCGATTATCGGGCGAATTTTCACAATAACGATCGAATTCGAACGATAATCGTAGGTGTAAACGCGGCGAATGATCGAAAAGTCGTTCATTTTGATCTTTTAACATGTTCATAAATCGTCGTATCGTACGGAAAAATCGTTTTGCGATCGCGGGCCTGCAGCCCGGCCCGCCCCCAGCAGCCCCCTGCGCCGCCCCGATCGCCACCCCCTCCGCTCCGATCGCCCCCCAGCCGCGTCTCCGATCTCCCCCCCGCCGCCGCTCCGATCGCCCCCCGCCTCCGTTTCGATTGCCCCCCGCCTCCGTTTCGATCGCCCCCCCCTGCCGCCGCTCTGATCGCCCCCCCGCTCCGATCGCCGCCGCCGCTCCGATCGTCCCCACCGCCGCGTCCAAGAGCATATGTTACCTGCTCCGCGCAGCAGGTCTTCCGACATCCCCGGCTCCCATCTTCAGAGCATTGATTGGCTGAAGAGGGTAGCCGGGAATTTCAAACGGCTCCCCTTCAGCCAATCAGTGCCGCCTTGCATTGATTGGCTGAAGAGGGGAGCCGGGAATTTCAAACGGCTCCCCTTCAGCCAATCAGTGCTGAAGAGGAGCACTGATCGGCTGAAGAGGAGCCGTTTGAAATTCCCGACACATCTCTTCAGCCAATCAATGCGCTGAAGATGGGAGCCAGGGATGTCGGAAGACCTGCTGCGCGGAGCAGGTAACATATGCTCTTGGCCGCGGCGGTGGGGACGATCGGAGCGGCGGCGGCGGTGGGGATCGGAGCGAGGGGGCGATCAGAGCGGCGGCAGGGGGGGGGGCGATCGGAGCGGCGGCGGTGGGGAGATCGGAGAGGCGGCCGGGGGGCAATCAGAGCGGCGGGGGTGGGGGCGGGCCGGGCTGCAGGCCCGCGATCGCAAAACGATTTTTCCGTACGATATATCGTATCGTCTAAACGCTGATCGTTATAAAAGAAAAATCGTTACTTAGAAATCGTTAATCGTACGATTGGGTGAATTATCGCTCCGTGTAAACCCAGCTTAAGGGTCCATTTACACAGAAAGATTATCTGACAGATTATCTGCCAAAGATTTGAAGCCAAAGCCAGGAATGGATTTGAAACTAGGAGAAATCTCAGGCTTTCCTTTATGACCTGATCTCTGTTTCAGTCCGTTCCTGGCTTTGGCTTCAAATCTTTGGCAGATAATCTGTCAGCTAATCGTTCTGTGTAAATGGACCCTAATAAAGAAAACAATCAGCCCAGGAGCCGATCATCAGCTGATTGTTGTGTTTTCAACATTCTTAAAAAATTAAAAAAAAATAAATAAAATTGTCCGACCTGACGGCTTATCACTATGTGTAATGGTGATCCACGGTTAGTAGCTGATGACAGTATAAAAAAAATTATAAATATTCGATTATACAAATACAAGCATTGCCACTTAAAAGCTAGTAGGCACTGTCTTATAAAAACAATACAACCTATATAGAAAAAGAAGATTACCAAAAATAAGTAATAACACAAATTTAATAAATGCTACTTTTATTGTTTAAAACGATAGCTACATGTAATACGACAATACTAAATGCTGAAATCAACACTTGGAAAAAAGCCAGACTAGACTACACAGCATAAGATAATAACAAACAAATGTACACAAGCCCATATAATGAACTTTCTAAGTCACTCACAGTGGCAAGTAACCAATGATTAAGTGTTTGAGCTATCCTGCTCTTTCTGTTCCCATCTATAACTTACACAAATACACAAATTGGCTTCTGCAGTGGTAAACATGGACAGAGTGTTATGCTGCTCATCTGGGATGCCACCAAGCCCCAAAGCGCGTTTCATCTACTTCTGGGGTTTAAATTGGCATAAATTGGTATAAATTGTCTTCTATATAGGATGCAAAGGAAATAATAAACATTATACTTACATGTCCAGGCTCCTCCGGTGACCTTCTACATTCCTCACTCACCAGAGCCACCGCTAAGGCTGCATTCACACGTTCAGTTATTTTCCCGGTCCGTGATTGTGGTCCGGCAGCTACCTCCGTGATCCGTGCAAAACAGTCCGTTTTGCATCCGTTTTGTATCTGTGTCCGTTTTTTTCACGGATCTGTCTTACAGCATTTTAAATGACATTGATTACATCACATCCATGTTTTTCACGGACGAACACAGATGTCACATCCGTGTACATCCGGGAAAAACACGGATCTCATTGAATTCTATGGGGAATCCTTTCCGTGCATCCGTTCCGAGTAATGACATGTCCTATTTTTCAACGGAACGGATCACGGATAGAAAGCAATGGGCTGTAAAATTGTCCGTGCGCACAGATCCGTGAGCACGGACAACTTCCCGGAACGTGTGAATGCAGCCTAAAGCTTCTGAAGCACTCTCAGAAGTGAAAGGCCGTTTAGCCAATCACTAGCCGCAGCACTATCCCACCTCGGTCAGTGATTGGTAAGTGGCCTGTCACTTCTGAGATGGCTTCAGAAGCTTTAGCGGCAGCTGTGGTTATTGGAGAAAAGGCATTTGGATATTGGCAAGCTTGGTTAGGTAAGTATAACTTTATTATTTTCTGTATAAAGCAAAGGCTGCACGGACATTGTTAACAATATATAAATACAGCCCTTGCCACATAATTCTTAAGCCATAAACAGGCTCTATAAACGAGCACCGATCTAGCAGATCAGCACTCACTTACAAAGACCATTGGGCTGTGTAATACCACCCTAACCCTCCTTTAGAGTTCTGTAGTCTCATTGCTCTTACAGTGGGGAATAGAAGGATAACAATGGCTGCTGTAGAGACATTATTTTGCTTTAGTGCCAGCCTGTCTTGGCATGATAGCAATTTCTTTCATGTTTTTTTTAATCACATGTTCACCTGTAAACAACATTTTACAGGGTCTATAAAAGTAATCCGCATAATAAGTTGAGTACCATTGTAATTACATTGCAGCACTTATCTCATACTGGCTCTGAATTACAGCCTGTAATGTAGTAAAAAGCTGTGTTCACAGTTCTGATAGTTATCACCAGAAACAGTAGACAGTTTAATTTTTAGACACAGTAATTAGACTGGTTGTACACCAATCAAACGTAACTTCACAATTACTTACCTAATACTGTGTAGGTATAATCAAAGCACAGTCTTCACAAGACCTCTGATGGTGCCTTGTTTTATTTGGTCTTCTACATGATGGTCATGTTTGCTGAACACTCTTTTTTTACAGCTCCTACAGGTAGAGGTAATGTACCCTTTATACATTACACTCCCCCCCCCCCCATTGGAAACAAATAAATGGTCATGACTAAATCCAAATGGCCTGATCCTTCATTGCCGGCATTTACTGTCTGAGATTGAGTCAAGAGTCCCCCATACACATTAGGGCCTTATTTTATCACCTGACCCCACGCTATCAGTGAGTGCTGATCTCGGCACATAGGAGCCTGTTTAAAGGGTCTTTACACAGCTTGAGCTCAATGTGGGGTGGGCTGTCCTAAGGACTGCTGGATCGTTTGTGTGCCCTTTGCTGCCATCCGTTGTCAGGTGCTTATCTCTTATTAGACCCTGTGTGAGTCTAATAGCAAAAAGAAGCTATGCAATCCGGCATCTCTGGCTCTCCTGTCTAACCCTTAATCTCCTCCAGAATTGGGGTGGTCTGAAGGCAGCAGTTGCCGGAGAGCAGAACGGGAGTGCCGGAGAGCAGGATGCGGGTAAGAAATTTTTTGGTGTAAAAGGACCCTTAGGGGTTTAGGGTATGTGCACACTGAGAAAAACACGTGGAGGACTTGCGGCAGATTCCACAGCTCATCCCCACATGCTCCCACTTCACTCTCGGCCTGTGCCATAGACTCCATTCTCTGGTCAGGCAGATTCAACCATCCACCAAAAGATTGAACAGGTTCATTCTTCGGACGGATGGCGGAATCTGCTTGACTATAGAATGGAGTCTATGGCACAGGCCGAGAGTGAAGCAGGAGTGCATGGAGATAAGCGGGGGAATCTGCCATAAGTTCTCGGTGTGTTTTCCTCAGTGTGCACATACCCTTACACAGGAAGATGTATGGCCCATAATGATAAATTTTAAAGCCTTCTCTAAACAGATAATCACCCAAGGA
>NW_027210412.1:0-74399 GCF_027789765.1 Dendropsophus ebraccatus | reverse complement strand
TCACAGAGCCCATTTATCTTTTAATATGTCTTATTCCTGCTTTAACCAATCATGTTTTGCTTACAGTACATTTTATCTTGAAGTGTTTTCATTGTACAATATTAATGCCTGGTAAGAGCAGTTGAGCACAGGCTGTGGGCTCTTTAATTGCTCTTAAAAGGGAATCAGTCATTCCTATATTATATTCAGAGTTGCAGATGTAGGCAGCTAGCTCATATGGAGATAAAATAGATGATACTTAGCTGAGGGCAATTTGCAAAGTTATGAAATTAAGTTTTCCTTCTAAGCCCAAAAGTTATAGAGGCCTTGCTAATCAACAGCATGCATGCTTTCACAAGGAAGGTACATCTGCAGTCTATAGGAGGCTGGGAGAAGAGCAGGGCCACTGTGGGCATATATCTACTGGGAATACCTATGGGGGTGGAAACTTAGCCACCTACAGGGGACAACTACCTACAATGGGAAGCTACCTATTGATGGATATGTGGCTACCTACAGGAGAGCAACTACCTACTTGGAGCACATATCTACCTAAAAGGAGAAACTTATCTACATATGAGGAACTGTAACCTGTGTGACCTGTGTGGTGGTCATTGTATGGCTTATAGATTATGTGCCCTTTATAGTGGTATTATTTTAACTTTTGGTCTCAGTATACTGGATTTGGTTAAGTAACAGTATGATGGTAATATGAATGGAGATACAGTGGTACCTTGGTTTAAGAGTAACTTGGTTTAAGAGTGTTTTGGTTTAAGAGCTCACAGTTTTTCAAAATTGTGACTTGGTTTAAGAGCATTGCTTTGGTTTAAGAGCTCCCTGTACTGGGTGGGAGCTCGAGTGGAGGAGGGACATGGTCTGCATAGTGGGGTCTACAGCCCAGTACTCTGACCCAGGAAGTCTCCCTCACCTTCCAAATCATAGCAGATTCCTTCAGGCTGGGTGCTTACATCAGGGGACAGGACGGTTGAGGTAATCTCTTCATAGCTGTAACCCCTCTCTCCCTGGACAGAGAGTGCTGCATGTATGTGCCCACATCTGCCCTGCTCATTCCTTCATGCTCCCTGCAGTCTCTGTCAGCCCTTGTGTTTCCCATCCTCTACATTACTGTACAGTAACTTATAATATCACATATTCTGCTGTTTATAAATGTTTGTTTCATTTGTTTTACATGTTATTCAGAATAATAAATCATTATTTATGGGGTGCGGAACCAATTGTCTGCAGTTCTATGATTTCTTATGGAAAATTTGCTTTGGTTTAAGAGTGGATTTGGATTACAAGCATGGCCCTGGAACGAATTATGCTCGTAATCCAAGGCACCACTGTATTTGCCTCTGGTATTATAATAGCTGTATGACTTATTTAGATATTTACAGTATTATCACACATAAAATACTTCGTTATAGTTATGTTGTCTTGGAGATGTTGGGGGAGGGGGGGGGTTGCCTCATCTGCCAGGGCACCAAAATACCTTGCTCTGCAAGTGCACACTTAATGTCAGATTCCCCATGGTAACTGCACATATGTATTGTATTTAGAATGAGTTTCCACCCTGAGAAAAACAAGTTATTGTACTAAATATTTTCTGATTTCCAAACAAAATGTTGTGGTAGATAAATGGATACTGAAAAAAACATACAAGACAAAGTCTATGTTTTTATACCAAACAAAATTCTTCAGCTAGTGCTGCTATCCTTTGGCTCTCCTTAGAACGTTAATCGCATTGTGATTACCCAATTCACCCTGAATGAAGCATTCAGGCTCATGTGCCTGTCCAACTGTTACAATAATTCCTCTACTTGTTGTCCACTGGTTGCCCACAAGGTAGAGGAAGCATGTGAGTCCCTGTCTGAGCCTGACATCATCATATAGCAGAGAGTCTAAAACAGGCACTACACAGATAATTCATCATCAGTGTACTCTCTGGGGGACATTTATCAAGACTGGAGTAAATCTTTAATAATGTCCCACTCCAATTTAACCGGCCCAATTTAATGAGAAGCACACTCCTCTTAGTAAAACTGGCAGAACCTCCTGAGAAGGTGTAGATTGTTTATGCTTGTTTGCAGGTATAAATCATGATAAATTAGGCATAGGAGGAGGCCATACCTCCTCCTTGCCTTGCCGAGTCCTTCCTGCCCACCTATTATGGCTTGAATATGTCCTACAGAAAGGGTAAGAATCTGCTCTGCTCTTTTCCTGCGGTGTACACCAAGGGGTGCATTGTTGATAAATGTTCTGCCCCCCTCATGCCTGCTGAACACACACTTGAGATTTTTAGTCATAAATGATGGCAAACGGCAGCCCTCTTAAACAAGCTTTTTTTCTTCAAACATATTTACCTATGTGGATGGCATTGCCACAGCCTGTTCACAACTTTCTGCTTGACTGTTATAATCATATTTCTTGTCACATAATGCCTGCTTATTCCAAATATATATAACAATGTGTTATTGTTATATGTTGGATAAATTTTATGTCCAAAATACCAATAAAAACTTTTCAATATAAATGTGCCCATCCATGGTTTGAATGGGTAAAGCAATGTGTAATGCAATGATGTCATATGAACATGAGCTCATAGGTTCTTCAACCACTCATTGAAGCCTAGTGTGAAAATCTCCTGTGCCCGCTTCTTGCACCTCCAGCATCTGCTCTGCTGTCTAGTTAAAGGGGTTCTCAAGGATTAAAAAAAGCTCGGCTATTTTCTTGCAAAATTAGCGCCACTACTGCCCTCAGATCGTGTGTGGTATTACAATTCATTTCCATTTACTTCAATGGTTCCAAAACAACATTCAAACTGAGGGCAAGAGTTTTAATTCTGGAAGAAAGTGCCCATGTATGTCTGGATCACCCCTTTAACATATTACCAGAGAGATAACCTTATCCTGCCCACTTCCACATGTGAGGATTAAATGGGTTATCCAGGATCAGGAAAGCATAGCTGCTTTTTTTTTTTTTTTTAATTAGTGCTGTTCTTGGAAGAAAGTAGCTGGTTTTCTAGTCTTGGGTGACCCTGTTAAACTGGGAGCTTACTCCTCTACAACAGATATGTAATGTGAATTACAGTTGATAATTTCCCTTTTAATTGAGTTTAAACATATTTTTAAATAATTTTTAGTAATGTTCTTTTCTTTTTACTGTCTATATTATAAAATAATTCTAGGCCTTATTTTTACTGAGACTCCCTGTATATCTGTGTTAATAATGAGGGGGCTGTATAGTGATCTCTACAGCATAACAGTGAACAGTGTGACACAAGTAGATAGACAATAGATTAAGTGCACAGATCAGTCTCCCACTCCCCTGAAGAATGACCTCTGCACAGATAAAAGAGCATGCTTATAAATGTGTTCCATTCAAAGAATAGGGTCTGCAGATGTTCAGTGTGTCTCTGTCCATGGGGCTTGCGATAAAGCATGATATTACATGTTGTAAAAAACAGCTCAAGAAAGATTGCAGCCCCCATAGCAAATAGTAAAAATATACAAAAGATCACAAAAACACATTAGAGAAAAAGAACATGTTTCAGTATCTGGACCTAATAAGTAAAAAAAGAAACGTAGCCAGTACATTATTTTTCACAAATCACTGTAAACTGTAAGTGCTGTGTGCACAGCTCAGCAGGTAGCCTTTACACCTCTTGCAGTGGCATAGCTACCATGGAGGCAACCGCCATGGGGCCTGTTCAGTTGTATGGTCTTCCTTTATGGTAGCTATGGCTCACAGCCCCGACATTCCACCACCAATATATATTGTGGCAATGCAAAACCCCCCACCCCCCAATGCACATGCTCACAAGACCCAGCGCACCAGTGATGTCACTCATGCGTTGGAATCTGGGACAATGGAATGCATGAGACTGCACTGGTCATGTAAGGAGGAGGGGAGGCGTACAGGATTTATGGGGCCCCATAGCTACACCCATGGCTTCTTGCTAACACAGACCATTTATTGTATTCATGAATCATAAATAAAGCAGTTGATAGAAAAATGAAATTCTAAAATCTCTCACTGAAAAATATATAGTCCGTTCTACCAATAATTTACAAAATAGATCATGCATACTGCATATAAAATGTGCACTGTCTAAACAAGGAATCGCTATAGGGAGCCTTTTTGCATCACTTGTACCCTTCATGTTTCCAATATTAACATCAATTTATTGAAGGACCAAGGCAGCAGAGGTCCATTAATAGCACGTCCTTTATTTAGTAATCCACAGCTGTACTATGTGGGTCATTGAATAGAGGAAATAGTTTTACTGGACATCTGGTGCCATGGACCTTTAATTCAAATAGTCTCTAAATTCATGTCATATTGCCTACTGGTTTGGATCAAATGAGGGGCAATTTTGTGAAACTAACACATGCAGTAATACTACGGGCTCTGTAGGCACATTAAATGGTTAAAACATCTCTGAATTTTATCAAGACAAAGCATTGTACAATTGTAAGAAATATTTGCACTGATGTTGTGAAATAAAGTAGATAGTAAATTAGGTGGCCAGATGGAAAACTACATATGTGTATTATTGCAAATTTACTGTGCACTTCAAGGCCTGATAAAGTATGTTTTGTGGTTGTTTCAGCGTGGTTTGGCTCTTTACTGTTATACCAGTTTGACGCATGCTCAGTAACAGAGTAATCTCCTTCACCAATAAAATATTCTGTAGTACTAAAAACTGAGTTCATTTTGTCCCTTGTATTGTCCCAGGAAGTTAAAGGTGTTGTATGCAAATAAGGTCCACTCTTCTGCTCTTGTAGTATTGTTGTGGGCTGACAGATTAGCGCTCCAAATGTCAACAAGGGGATAGCCTTTAATACTGGCGGGTTTGTACAAAGAAGTGACGTGTAGTTTGGTACCTTTTCTATATTCTTTTTCAACCAGAACTTAAACGCTTCAATCTTGCAATCACATACCCAGGGATTGCCCTCAAGATGAACCCTTTGAAGATTTGGTAATGTCTTGAACAGGTTTCCTGGTAAGGTTGAAATTTTGCTGTTATTTAGATATATATTTTGAAGATTTGTAAGAGGTTTTAATAAATCGTTGGGAAGGGAATCAAAGGTATTATTGTACAAGGAAAGAACTTGTAGACTTCTAGATGCTGGAAGAGTCCCACAGGAAGAACACTAATGTTATTACTATACAAATACAGCTCCACAAGTTTGATCAGACCACTAAAAGCATCTTCTGGAAGAGATTGAAGTTTTGTGTTCTTGGTCAGGACAAGCACCTCCAAATTGCTTAAATTGCTGAAAATGAAATTAGGAATTGTTGAAAAGGATGTGCCCCAAAGCCTCAGGGACCTGAGAGTATCTATTTTACCAAATAGTACATTAGGCAGTTCAGTTAATGGATTTTCATACAGAGACAATGTTTCTACTTTAAGTAAGTAGAGAAATAATCCATCGGCCAATGTTTTTAGGTGATTTTTGTTCAGTGTTAATATTTTTAACTTTGAAGTTGATAAAATGCCCTGTTGTCAATGATTTCAATTAAGTTTGAATGTAGATAAAGTTCATCCAGTTCAATAAGATTATCAAACATCCCATAAGGTATCACTACTAACAGATTATCATTGAGAATTAGGCGTTTTAGTTTAGACAATGATCTAAAATATTGTTTGGCAATGTGCAGAGCTTATTCTTAGACAAATTTAATATTTCTAAACCGTTTAAGTAACTAAATATCGATGGGTCAAGGTCCAACAATACATTTTCATCTAGGTACAAGTGTTCAAGGTAAACTAATGTACTAAAAATCCCAGAAGATAGAGAACTCATGCTGTTTTTTGACAGCCTGAGTGTTTTCAGGAGAGGAAAGTTTTCAAAAGCTCCAGGTCTTAATATAGAAAATCGATTGCGTTGTAAAAAAAGGCGTATCGTCACAGCATGTGCTGGAAGCTGGACTCTGTTAATTCTGTAGCCTGAGTGCCAGTACAAGGACATAGGTAAAATTATGAGGAATTTTAAAGTGGCAATGTCTGTAACTGCTGCATCCTGGCAAGCAACTGAATCTTTTACTTTGCATGTGCATCTAACAGGACAGACGATGGCAAAAGTAACACAGCTTGGCATGGCCAACAGTATGAATAAAAACATGACTGATGAAGACCCTAAAAAGCAGAACAGATAAAGACTGTTTTAGAAAAAAAAAGTGCAACACATAAAATTAAAAAAAACAACTAATTTAATACATCATAATAATGATTATAATAATTAATTACAACAGCTATGCACATGCTAACAATAAAATAATAAGCCTACCGGTGCAATGTACCACATCAAAGACAGCTGTCACAAAAAGAAAATACTAAAGGGCTGCAGTTATAAAGGAAGGCGACAAAAGTGCATCCTGCTGATAACATGGATTCTGTCAAGAGTCTGAAGACATTCCCATAAATAGAATCCTATCATCCTATGTTCACTTCAGCAGGAAATGAACAAAGGGGTATTACTTGTCATAAATAAGAGATTTGTAGTAAAATATTAAGTGGTGGTTATGAATTCTATCTGCTAAGGTTCAAAAGCAGTATAGGAACAATTTAAAAACAATCTACATACAGTGCAAGCAGGTCTACTGATTGATGTATTTACTGATTGATTTCTGTGATGAATTGGACCGAGGTCCAGTAGAAAGAGATCAATGTGTGGAAGATATAAATCAATGTTCCTGGAAAGGCATGGGATCTCCAGCACATGTCTAGGAATGCAGAATTAAATTCATGAATGAGAGCAGAAGTGTGCTACCATGGCATGAGGAATTTATATTAAGTTTGATAACTAGGATTTGGAAACCTTCCACCAAATGACTTGTCAGGTACAGATCAGGATAAACATACCAAGATCATACTTTCATCTAAGTATATGCTGTGTCTCAGGGAGTTATCTGAGAGACTAGGAAAAAGTATTACCATATTTTCCAGCGTATAAGACAACTTTTTAACCCCGAAAAATCTTTTGAGAAGTCGGGGGTCGTCTTATACACAAGGTATGGTCACCCATACGGTGGGGGGCTCAAAAATGGCCGCAACCCAACCGTATGGGGCGACCACTATAAAAAAAAAAAAACAGTTAACTCACCTGGGGCCCGTTCCCGGAGCAGGCAGTGTGACTCTCTATGACTCTCTCGAGCAGCCGAGCGTCTTATCGGAGATGCACAGCTACCGGAAGAGCTTCGGAAGAATGACAGAAGTTTCAGGTACTCCGATGAGACGCTTGGCTGCTCTTGAGAGCTTCGGTGATCCCCGGCGCAGTCAGTGGACGTGTGTTAACTGTTTGGATTTTTTTAAATTTAGCTGCAGTTAACCCTGCCTGACCGCAAAAGGTCTGTGGTAAGGCAGGGTTTAACATTTTCCGGTGAACCCCGGACAATCTTCTTGAAAGTCAGGGGTCGTCTTATACAGTATGTCAGGAAATACAGTAAGTAAACATCTGATAAAAGGATCTTTGGAGGAAACTACTCACAGGCAGACAAGCTCAAATAACATGGGCTAAGGGCAACTTAGGAAGCCAGTGGAAGAATAAAATGAAAATTTTAATTTGTAGTGGATATAAAAATCAAATATAGTTATAAAGGTCCTATTTTTCTTTTAAGGAACTAATATTAGTGAGCATTCTGGTTACTGGGTGACCAAACCCAAAAAATTGAAACAGGCCATTTGAGAACCAGATGGATCAGGTGTAAAAAATAAATGAACAGCACTAGAAGATGTGTTTGTTAAATTAAATTTGGACTAGCAATAGGAGGTCATCTAGTTATCCACAGTAGGGCATGAGGATGGATGGCGGTGATCTACAGATTTTCAATCTCTATCCACTTTTAATAGTCTGGCAGAGATATTCCAGGAAGGGAGGGTGCATAGGTGGGCAGCAAATAGTAACAAGTTACTGCATATCAGGCAAGATATGCAAATCATTCTGCCATCTTTGAGCATTCATTCTGTATTTTTCATTCATCAACAAAATGCAGGAAAAGTGACTGGAACTCATGAACAAATCTAGAGACCTAGGCAAAGTTTCAAAAAGATATAAGAACTTAGGAAAGGACAGCAACTTTATAGGGGGGTGGAGAACCTTTTCCATGTCGAGGGCCGGTCGGCATAATAAAATCATTCGAGGGCCGCATACTGTTAGGCGGCTAGGCTAGTTTAGTAGCGTGGGTTTGCAGCACACGGGGCAAAGCAAAGTATTGTTCCTAGTGCCCCTGCTATTTTAGTTAAACCTCTTTGATGCCCCTTGTACCTTATGTGAATCCTTAGTGATGCCAGTTTTCAGAGTTAATTTTTAGTTTTATTGTAGTTAACCCTTACTGATTTCCCTCGTAGTCTAGTTAACCCCCAGTGATGCCCCTTGTAGTCTAGTTAACCCCCAAGTCATTGCCCCTTGTAGTCTAGTTAACCCCAGTGATGCCTCTGGTAAGCCTAGTTAACCCCCCCCATAGTTTCACTTGTCCTGGTATTAGCCTAGTTACCCCCCCCACCCCAGTGCTGTCCCTGGTAGCCTAGTTAATCCCCCCCACCAGTGCCTGTCACTGGTAGCCTAGTTAACCCCCAGGCCTGTCTCTGGTAGCCTAGTTAACCCCCAGTGCCTGTCCTTGTAGCAAAGTAACCCAGTGCCTGTTTCCTGGTAGCCTAGTTAACACCCAGTGCCTGTTCCCAAAAAAAAAAACCCATTCCCACTCACCTTTCCTCGCTCCCACGATGCCCAGGTCCTCTTTCTCTCCTCTAGGTCTGTGCCCGTCTTTTCCTGCAAGTGGCACACGATTGGAATTACGTCTGCACGGCTCGCAGGAGAAGGAAGACGTGCGCTCTCTGGTGGGCAGGGACGGCACTCACAGCATCCCCTGTGGGTCTGGCAGCTGTACAGGACACAGGAAGATGCTGTGAATCCCGCTTTGCCGCACCAAAGCGCCGCCACGTCACAGGGGAGCCGCGGGCCGCTGGTTCAGGCGTTGTTAGGTGAGTTGTGGTTGTTTTTTTTTTACTTTTTTAATTTGTTTTTTTTTTCTTTCATAAAGCAAAGAGGAGGAAGGGGGAGGAGAGGTGGATATCTATAAGGGGGCTGAGAGGGGACCATTACAAGGGGCTGGGGCTGAGAGGGGACCATCTATAAGGGGGGGGGCTGACTGAGGGGACCTTCTATAAGTGGGGGCTGAGAGGGGAACATCTATAAGGGAGGGGGGCTGAGAGGGACCATCTATAGGGGGGGGGGCATTGAGAGGGGACCATATATAAGGAGGGGCTAAGAAGGGGACCAATCTATAAGGGAGGGGGTGAGAGGGGACCATCTATAAGGGGGGGAGAGGGGACCATCTATAAGGGGGGGGGGCTGAGAGGGGACCATCTAAAGGTGGGGCTGAGAGGGGGCCATCTATAAGGGAGGGGGCTGAGAGGGGACCATCTATAAGGGGGGGGTTGAGAGAGGGGACCATCTATAAGTGGGGGGCTGAGAGGGGACCCATCTATAAGGGAGGGGGCTGGAGAGGGGACCATCTATAGGGAGGGGGTGAGAGGGGACCATTATAAGGGGGGGCTGAGAGGGGCCATCTATAAGGGGGGTCTGAGAGGGACCATCTATAAGGGGGCTGAGAGGGGACAATCTAAGGGGGGGCTGAGAGGGGGGCCATTATAAGGGGAGCTGAGAGGGACCATTATAAGGGGGGGTAAGAGGGGACCATCTATAATGGGGTGTGAGAGGGCCATCTATAAGGAGGAGGGTGAGAGGGGACCATCTATAAGGGGGGTTGAGGGGGACCATCTATAAGGAGGGGAGAGAGGGGGCCATCTATAAGGGAGGGGGCCTGAGAGGGACCATCTATAAGGGGGGGCTGAGAGGGGACCATCTATAAGGGGGGGCTGAGAGGGGGCCACCATAAGGGGGGCTGAGAGGGGACCATCTATAATGAGGGAGGGCTGAGAAGGCCATCTTAAGGGGGAGTGAGAGGGGACATCTATAAGGGGGGGGTGAGAGGGGACCATCTATAAGGGAGGGGGAGAGGGGACCATCAATAAGGGGTGGGAAGGGGGGATCTAGCATCTATAGGAGGGGGGAAGGGGGCTATCTATAAGGCTGGCATCTATAAGGGGGAGAAGGGGGGGCTATCTATTATAAGGGGGGTAACATAGGGGAGAGGGGGCATCTATAAGGAGGCTACCCATAGTAGGGGGCATATACTATAAGGGGGAACACAGAGGGGGACCATCTATAAGGAGATACATATAGGGGGCATACACTATAAGGGGGTCACATAGAGTCAGCCTACCCAATAAATGAGGGCATAAAGGGGCCAATACAAATGTGCAGTGTGAGAAAAATGAGGATGGTGTGTCAGTGTGAGGAGCTCTAATATTCTGCCTGGCAGGATTCTGTGGATTTGTGGCTCGGAGAAGTTCTATGATGGCCCAGGAGGGATAGAGAAGATGAAAAGGGAAAAACTCAATCAGGAAGACGCCCCCTCTGTGAGTCACTGATGTAACAGCACTGTGATGTACTGTATATGGGGTACAGAACCTGCGGGGAGCTGCGTCCACCTCTATATGACTGGATGTGGTGATACGTGTACAGTGGATGTTATCAGTAGCAGCGGTGGTGTTAGTCAGTATGTGTGGTATTATCAGTAGACAGCGGGGGGGGTTGAGAGGGGACCATCTATAAGGGTGGGGTTGAGAGGGGACCATCTATAAGGGGGGGCTGAGAGGGGCCATCTATAAGGGAGGGGGCTGAGAGGGGACCATCTATAAGGGGGAGCTGAGAGGGGGCCACCTATAAGGGGGGGCTGAGAGGGGACCATCTATAAGGGGGGGCTGAGAGGGGTCATCTATAAGGGGGGGCTGAGAGGGGACCATCTATAAGGGGGGGGCTGAGAGGGGGCCATCTATAAGGGAGGGGGGCTGAGAGGGGACCATCTATAAGGGGGGGGGTTGAGAGGGGACCAACTATAAGGGGGGCTGAGAGGGGGCCATCTATAAGGGGGGGCTGAGAGGGGGCCATCTATAAGGGAGGGGGCTGAGAGGGGCCATCTATAAGGGAGGGGGCTGAGAGGGGACCATCTATAAGGGGGGGGTGAGAGGGGACCACCTATAAGGGGGGCTGAGAGGGGACCATCTATAAGGGAGGGGGCTGAGAGGGGACCGTCTCTATAAGGGAGGGGGCTGAGAGGGGGCCATCTATAAGGGGGGGGCTGAGAGGGGACCATCTATAAGGGGGGCTGAGAGGGGACCATCTATAGGGGGGCTGAGAGGGGGCCATCTATAAGGGGGGCTGAGAGGGGACCATCTATAAGGGGGGGTAAGAGGGGACCATCTATAATGGGGTGTGAGAGGGGGCCATCTATAAGGAGGGGGGGCTGAGAGGGGACCATCTATAAGGAAGGGGGGAGAAGGGGCCATCTATAAGGGAGGGGGCTGAGAGGGGACCATCTATAAGGGGGGGCTGAGAGGGGACCATCTATAAGGGGGGCTGAGAGGGGGCATCCTATAAGGGGGCTGAGAGGGGACCATCTATAATGGGGGGGGCTGAGAGGGGACCATCTATAAGGGGGGGAGCTGAGAGGGGACCATCTATAAGGGTGGGTGAGAGGGGGACCATCATATAAGGGGGGGAGAGGGGACCATCTATAAGGGAGGGGGAGAGGGAGGACCATAAATAAGGGGGGAAGGGGG
This sequence comes from Dendropsophus ebraccatus, assembly GCF_027789765.1. Taxonomy (NCBI): domain Eukaryota; kingdom Metazoa; phylum Chordata; class Amphibia; order Anura; family Hylidae; genus Dendropsophus; species Dendropsophus ebraccatus. Next base: position 62,731 of record NW_027210412.1, on the reverse strand, counting down.
GCATCTAGCATCATAGGAGGGGGGAGAGGGGCTATCTATAAGGGCTGGCATCTATAAAGGCGGGGGAAATGGGGCTATCTATAAGGGGGGTGGTAACATAGGGGGAGAGGCTACATAGTAGGGGGCTATACTATAAGGGGGGAACACAGAGGGGGACCATCTATAAGGAGGATACCATATAGGGGGGCATACACTATAAGGGGGCACATGAGTCAGCTACCCAATATAAATGAGGGCATAAAGGGGCCAATACAAATGGGTGAGTGGTAGAAAAATGAGGATGGTGTCAGGTGAGGGGCCAATATGTTGGCCTGGCAGATCTGTGGATTGTGGCTGGAGAAGTCTTTATGATGGCCCAGGAGGATAGAGAAGATGAAAAGGGAAAAACTCCAGAAGAGGGACGCCCTCGTGGGGTCCCTGATGTTAACTGCACTGTGATGTACTGAGATGGTGTACAGAACCTGCGTGGAGCTGCGGGGGACCTCTATATGACTGGATGGGGTGATACGGGTACAGGGATGTATTCAGTAGCAGCGGTGTGTAGTCAGGGGGTGTGGTATACTCAGTAGCAGGGGGGGGGTTGAGAGGGGACCATCTATAAGGGTGGGGCTGAGAGGGGACCATCTATAAGGGGGCCTGAGAGGGGGCCATCTATAAGGGAGGGGGCTGAGAGGGGGGACCATCTATAAGGGGGGGCTGAGAGGGGCCACCTATAAGGGGTGGGGCTGAGAGGGGACCATTCTATAAGGGGGGGGGCGAGAGGGGAACATCTATAAGGGGGGGGGCCTGAGAGGGGGCCATCTATAAGGAGGGGCTGAACAAGGGGACCATCTATAAGGGGGGGGGGTTGAGAGGGGAAAACTATAAGGGGGGGGCTGATGAGGGGACCATCTATAAGGAGGGGGGCTGAGAGAGGGCCATCTATAAGGGGGGGGGGCTGAGAGGGGGCCATCTATAAGGAAGGGGGGCTGAGAGGGGACCCATCTATAAGGGGGGGGTTGAGAGGGGACCAACTATAAGGGGGGGGCTGAGAGGGGACCATCTATAAGGGAGGGGGCTGAGAGGGGGACCGTCTATAAGGGAGGGGGCCTGAGAGGGGGCCATCTATAAGGGGGGGCTGAGAGGGGACCATCTATAAGGGGGGCTGAGAGGGGACAATCTATAGGGGGGGCTGAGAGGGGGGGCCATCTATAAGGGGGAGCTGAGAGGGGACCATCTATAAGGGGGGGTAGAGGGGACCATCTATAATGGGGTGTGAGAGGGGGCCATCTATAAGGAGGGGGGCTGAGAGGGGACCATCTATAAGGAGGGGGGCTGAGAGGGGACCATCTATAAGGGGGGGTTGAGAGGGGACCAATCTATAAGGGGGGGCTGAGAGGGGGCCATCTATAAGGGAGGGGGCTGAGAGGGGGCCATCTATAAGGGAGGGGGCTGAGAGGGGACCATCTATAAGGGGGGGCTGAGAGGGGGACCATCTATAAGGGGGGGGCTGAGAGGGGCCACCTATAAGGGGGGCTGAGAGGGGACCATCTATAATGGGGGAGGGCTGAGAGGGGACCATCTATAAGGGGGGGAGCTGAGAGGGGACCATCTATAAGGGGGGGTGAGAGGGGACCATCTATAAGGGGGGGAGAGGGGACCATCTATAAGGGGGGGTGAGAGGGGACCATCTATAAGGGGGGGAGAGGGGACCATCTATAAGGGAGGGGGAGAGGGGACCATCAATAAGGGGGGGGAAGGGGGGCATCTAGCATCTATAGGAGGGGGGGAGAGGGGGCTATCTATAAGGGCTGGCATCTATAAGGCGGGGGGAAGGGGGCTATCTATAAGGGGGGTAACATAGGGGGAGAGGCTACATAGTAGGGGGCATATACTATAAGGGGGGAACACAGAGGGGGACCATCTATAAGGAGGATACATATAGGGGGGCATACACTATAAGGGGGTCACATAGAGTCAGCCTACCCAATAAATGAGGGCATAAAGGGGCCAATACAAATGTGCAGTGTGTAGAAAATGAGGATGGTGTCAGTGTGAGGAGCCTAATATGTCTGCCTGGCAGATTCTGTGGATTTTGTGGCTCGGAGAAGTTCTTATGATGGCCCAGGAGGGATAGAGAAGAAGATGAAAAGGGAAAAAACTCCAATCAGAGAAGACGCCCCTCTGTGAGTCACCTGATGTAACTGCACTGTGATGTACTGTATATGGTGTACAGAAACTGCGTGGAGCTGCGTCCACCTCTACATGACTGGATGCGGTGATACGTGTACAGTGGATGTTATTCAGTAGCAGCGGTGGTGTTAGTCAGTATGTGGTGGTGTTACTCAGTAGCAGCGGAGGTGTTAGTATGAGGTGGTAATAGTCAGTAGCAGCGGTGGTGTTAGTCAGTATGTGGTGGTGTTAGTAGCAGCGTTGGTGTTAGTCAGTATGTGGTGGTGTTAGTAGCAGCGTTGGTGTTAGTCAGTATGTGGTGGAATTATTTGTTACTTGCTATCTGGTACTGTGTGTTTATTGGTCTCAGTATACTGGATTTGGTCTGTAACAATATGGTGGTAATTGTAGTGGTTGTGGTGTGGCGGTAATATTTCCTTCCTATATACTGGTAATATTAGTATTGGTCTTAGTGTACAGGATTTGGTCAGTAACAGTATGGTGGTAACATGTACTGTATGGTGATAATATTTTCTCTTCCTATATGCTGTGTTATTGGTAATATCTGTCTTGTGTGTGTATGTGTGTATATAAATACCAATAGCATCACTTGGTCGTGAAAGGAGGGGGGCGGGCCCAAGTTGACCTCTCGCACCAGGGCCCAGGAGACATTAGCTACGCCCCTGCCTCAGGACAATACTACATAACCTCTGTTTGTCGAAGAAAGTAGCTGTTTTATTTATCCTGGAAAAAACCACTTAACATGTGTGGAGCTCAGGGAGCAGTGTGGCAAAATAAGGAGATGCTTCTAAAAGCTCAGACTTTAGAGGAGTAATCCAGAATTAGAAAACCAAAGCTGCTTTACTCCAGGAACAGTGCCACCCGTCATTGGTTACTGTGTGGTTCTGCAGCTTGTTTCACTGATGTAAATGGAGATGTGTTGTATGCCATATATAACCTGTGGACAAGAGTGGTGCTGTTTTTGGAGGAAAAAAATATGCTTTTTTTTTCTTCTAATACTGGATAATCACCTTAAAAACACTCCCAAAATCATAACAATAGCTTCCATTTATCCTGAAGGAAAGTAGGATAAAGTGTGAGCTGAATCCACTTGGCCTGCAGCACTTGCTGCAACCTGTGTGCAGAACAGTGGGAGATGTACTAGTAGTGTAAAGGGAGGTTGGACTTCTGCTTATGTTACCTTATTAGGGTATATGCACACAGAGTAATTCTCGTGGAAAATTCCGTGCGGAATCCGGTTTGCCCTGTGCACTCCCACTTCCCTCTCCCCCAGCTCCATAGACTCCATTCTATGGTCGGGCGGATTATACTGTCTGCTCAAAGAAATGACATGGAATGGAGAATGGAGTCTATGGAGCCGACGGAGAGGGAAGCGGGAGTGCACGGGGACGAGCGGCGACGGCACTTAGTTTTCCGCTAGAATTACTCCGTTTTTTTTAGATTAGAAAAGATTGAGAAGATGAGGACTTGCTTGTGTAATCGCTTCTGGGCTTAATCAGATTGTTTCTTGACTTAACAAATCAGCAATTTAATTCCTCTAATGCCGTGGTTGATGTTGACCTTAGTACCCACATGGTTTACTGAAAAACGATAGCTATCACAAAAACTCACTCCCTCTATATATTTGTATATACATACAACACAGCAATAATAATAATAATAATAATAATTTTTATTTATATAGCGCCAACAGATTCCGCAGCACTTTACAATTCTGGGGCACATGCATAGACATAAATCAGACATTACAGAGAACTACATATAATTATCCATACATGAGGAGTGAGGGCCCTGCTCGCATGCATGAGCTTACAGACTATTAGGAGGGGGGTTGAGACAAAATGGCAGAGGGGCAAAGTCCTTCCTTTTTAGCATCGTCCGGCCATCTTTATAAATAAACCAGTCACCAACCAATGCCTGCCTGCTACAGGTCTAAGTGCTTAAATGCCTGGCGTATGTATTGGAGGGGGGGGGATTTAGGAAACCTGGTAAGCCTGGTTGAACATATTTGTTTTGCAGGCACGTTTGAAGCTTTGGGTATTGGAGGTAAATCTAACAGTCGTGGGTAATGCATTCCATAGAACTGGTGCAGCTCACGTTAAGTCCTGGAGACGGAAGTGAAAGGTGCGGATTAAGGTGGTTGTTAGCCTTAAGTTGTTAGAGGAGCGCAAGGCACGGGTAGGGCGGTAGACAGATATGAGGAAGGAGATGTAGGGAGGTGCAGCACTGTGGAGAACCTTGTGGGTGAGCAGGAGGACTTTGTATTGTATCCTGTGTTTAATAAGGAGACAATGTAGTGACTGGCACAGGTGGGAGGCATCGGTATAGCGGCTGTACATGGAGATAAGCCTGGCCGCTGTATTGAGAATGGACTGGAGAGAGGAGAGTTTAGAGGAAGGAAGGCCGATTAGTAAGGAATTGCAGTAGTCTAGACGGGAATGAATCAGAGCGACAATGAGAGTTTTAGCAGATTCGACAGTAAGGAAGGGACAGATTTTAGAGATGTTTTTATGATGCAGGTGACAGGAACGTGAAAGTGACTGAATAAGGGAAATGAAGGACAGATAAGAGTCAAGCATAACCCCAAGGAAGCGGGCTTGTTGTCTAAGGGTTATGGTTGCACCACATACAGATATGGAGGTCAGGTGGAGGGCGGTTAGCAGAGGGAGGGAATAGAAGCAGCTCAAGATTAAGTTTTAGGAATAGGGACTTTTTCCCTCATACAATGTTTTATTTCTGTTATCTAATCATTATACCTCTGAAAACTAAGAATAAACAGTCGCCAAAAAGTTACATGCACCCAAAATGCTACCAACGAAGAACTACAAGAAAAAAAAGCCAGCTGATGGGAAAAAACAAAAATGCAATGGGTCTTAGAAAATGGCTACACAAAAAAAACAATAATTTCATTGTGCAAATATGGTAAAACATAACAAAAACTATATACAATTGGTATTCCCATAAATGTAAAGCTCTTATGCTGTGTTTACACAGAGAGATTTATCTGACAGATTTTGGAAGCCAAAGTCACAAACAGACTATAAACAGAAAACAGGTCATAAAGGAAAGAATGAGAAATCTTGTGTTTTCAAATCCATTCCTGGCTTTGGCTTCCAAAATCTGTCAGATAAATCTCTCTGTGTAAACGCACCATAAGACCTATTATTTACACTCCAAATAAACATTACCATAAAAATTCTCAAAAACATTGGTGGAAAAACTACAATTTGGTCCACAGAATAAAGCAGTGTCACATATTTAAGAAAGTTATGACTGCTTAAGCACAGAAAAATAAAGCATTGTATTCCTTAAGGCTAAAATTTCTTATGTCACAAGGAGGATAAAATGCATTTAAACACCCAAATAATGTGCTTATATAACAAATTATATGAAATCTACCATAAAAAAAAAGTTACATCAGGTTTTTCCATATTGTAATGTGACTGTTAGGAATTACGCCTTACTGTACCATCTACTTATCATTTAGAGTTTGGAGACAGAGCCTTCAGCGGAATTAACATACGTATTAATACTACAGGCTCATTCAAAGAGTGAAAGTATCTATACATTTTCCTAATTTTCAGCAAGCTGAAACATGCTACAAGTATATAGAATATCTGCATTGCTAGGTTGAACAAAACAATATAGCAAATGATTTTTCCATAAGGCAGACATTTAAAAACATTTTTTAATTTCAGGTTAAGTGAAGCATTATCTAAGACACTTCTTACAGTGGTTATCCCCACATTAAGTAAAGATGGACTTGTGCTGGACTTGTCAGTATATAAATGCCAGCCTAAGGAAGTATTGGTCATAGAGGTACTTGTCTCACTTACAGTGTGAGCTGTTACAGTAGAGCTCACCGCTTCACCAGGGGTTGTCCTACGATGTAATGAACTGTCAGGAGATGGTGATAATGATGCGTAGTAATCCCCCATACTAATGGTTGAGTAGGGGCATACCAGTTCTTCAGTTTTTAATACAGGTATTCCTTCTAGGGTTGAAGGACTTTGACACACAAGGGAGGTAGAGTTGTACACCTTCTCCTTATTCTGTACAAGCCACATCTTGAAATATTGAAGTCTGCAATCACACACCCAGGGATTACCTTCAAGATGGACTCTTTTAAGTGTTGGTACCAACTTGAAAATGTTTCCTGGCAGGCTCATTATGTTGCTGTTATTTAAATAAACTATTTCAAGATTTTTAAGAGATTTAAAGAAATTCTCTGAGACACCATCAAATTTATTATTGTGCAAGGAAATAACTTGAAGACTTGGTAGATCCTGGAAGGGTTCTTCAAGAAGGGCGCTAAAGTTATTTGTATGCAAATACAGTTCCACAAGTCTGTGCAAACCACTGAATGTATTTGATGGAAGACTGTGAAGATTTCGGTTTTTGGTTAGGATAAGGCTCTCCAGATTCGTTAAATTGGTGAAGATAAAATTTGGGAGTGTTGAAAGGGATGTGTTATAGAGCCACAGTGACTTGAGATAGTCCATCTTACCAAAAAGTGTATTAGGAAATTTAGTAAATGGATTTTCATAAAGCGTCAAGGCTTCCAATCTATTAACATAAAGAAATAATCCATCAGCCAGTGTCTGTAGACAATTTTTATGCAAGGTCAATTCTCGTAGTTTGGGGACATGATAAAAGGCGTCTTTGTCAATTACTTTGATTACATTAGAGTGAAGGTTAAGCTTAACTAATTCAGTGAGGTTCTGAAACATTAAGGGTATTATCGCTGTCAGAAGGTTTTCATAGAGTAGTAAAGTTGTTAATTCATGAAGAGAGCTAAAAATGTCTTTGGGCAAACTGGACAGCTTATTTCTAGATAAATTTAAATTTTTGAGATTTACTTGATGGGTGAATATATCATGTGACAAGGATTTGAGCAGATTCCTGTTTAAAGAAAGTTCTGATAGATTTCTTAAGTTCTGAAATATATGTGGATCAAGGTACGACAATACGTTTCTATCCAAAAACAACTGTTCCAGATTAATTAACATATCGAATACTCCAGTAGGTAGAGACTGCAAAGCATTGTTTGAAAGCTTAAGAGATTTTAACAGCGGAAAGTCATGAAAAGCTCCAGGTGTTACTGTAGAGAGCAGGTTGCTTTCCAAAGAGAGCCGTAAAGTAATTGGCATTTGCTGAAAACTGTCATCCGTCACTTCCACAGCTTGAGAGTCAGTTATACGTACAAATGTAAAATTGTGAGGAATGGCTATTTTGGCGATGTCTGTAATGGATTTGTCTTTACAGTAAAGTAAATCTTTCTTTGAGCAGTCACATTTAACAGGACAAAAAGCTTCGGCAACTAAAAACCTTGCCATGACAAGCAGTAAAATAATCATCATCATCATCATCATCATCATCATCATCAGTGAACCTAAAAATAACGATGAGAGAATAAAGTAGTGTTCTGCTCTAAACAAGCAAACAATCATTGAATTAAAGCTAAATTCATAATGGAATCAATGCATAATTATTATGTAATAATATCATTCTTACCTGAGCTTTTTACTACTCTAGAGTTTTAAGAAAGCAGAAGTTAAAAGAAAAAAGGGTAGGACGGAGTTTATACAGAGACCTACGGAAATGCATCCTGCAGATAACAGTGACGCTGTCATCATTCTGAAAAGGAAACCTAAAAAACGCACATAAGCCTACTTCACTTTATCAGGAAAACTATAGGCTGTATACATTGCCCCCTTATGAGACTAATTAACTAATAGATGTGTGTGTGTGTGTGTGTGTGTGTGTGTATGTGTGTGTATCTATATCATAAAAATCAAAGTCTGTCTGTCTGTCTGTCTGTCCTTCTGTCTGTCTGTCTGTCCTCTATAGACTTCCAAACGCCTGAACCGTTTGACCCCAAATTTGGCACACAGATACATTGGGTACCCAGGAAGGTTATTGCGAAGGTACCGTCCCCGCCAGATGTACAGGAGGGGAGGGGGAGGGGAAAGAGAGGCGCCCCATAGAGATGAATGGGAAAATCTCCTCACTGCAAACACAGGTGATATAATTAGCTGCAGCAGACACGGCAGTTGGAGCCTTAGCAACCAATAGGATTACTGCTTTCATTTTCACAGGGAGCAATGGTTGCTAGGGAAGCTGCCTCACAACATCCACAGTAATAACTGGTAGGCCCCCTACTCCATCTATACAGTACAGGTATACTGGGCCCCCTACTCCATCTATACAGTACATGTATACAGGACCCCTACTCCATCTATACAGTACAGGTATACACAGGACCCCCTACTCCATCTATACAGTACAGGTATACAGGACCCCCTACTCCATCTATACAGTACAGGTATACAGGACCCCCTACTCCATCTATACAGTACATGTATATACAGGACCCCCTACTCCATCTATACAGTACAGGTATACTGGGCCCCCTACTCCATCTATACAGTACATGTATATACAGGACCCCCTACTCCATCTATACAGTACATATATATACAGGGCCCACTACTCCATCTATACAGTACATATATATACAGGGCCCCCTACTCCATCTATACAGTACATGTATATACAGGGCCCACTACTCCATCTATACAGTACATGTATATACAGGGCACAACAGGTATACCAAACTGTGACTGGGTAACACTGCTACACCAGACCTGACCAATACCGCCATACTGTGACTGGATAACACTGCCAGACCTGACCAATACCGCCATACTGTGACTGGATAAAACTGCCATACCAGACCTGACCAATACCGCCATACTGTGACTGGATAACACCTCCATACCAGACCAGACCAATACCGCCATACTGTGACTGGGTAACACCGCCACACCAGACCTGACCAATACCGCCATACTGTGACTGGATAACACTGCCACACCAGACCTGACCAATACCGCCATACTGTGACTGGATAACATTGCTTGGTCTTACACCCACAAAGGGCCAACAGCCCAAACAAACCGGGATGACCCCGACTAACTAATAAAACGTAACTTTTAATGTATTAAATAATGAAAAAATAATAATCAGGTGAGAAATGTGAATTAAAAACACTACTCCACAGTCAAAACTATATGTATACAAATCCACTGACAGTGGTACTAGTTAGTGTCTATGTTGGCTGCAGTCCAACAAGATCAATGTGACCGTGGTAGTAGCACTTTAAAATCTGATCACCGCCTCCACAACTAGTTTCGCTCCTAAACGGAGCGTCTTCAGGTGTAGGGCTAATGGCCATTAGCCCTACACCTGAAGACGCTCCGTTTAGGAGCGAAACTAGTTGTGGAGGCGGTGATCAGATTTTAAAGTGCTACTACCACGGTCACATTGATCTTGTTGGACTGCAGCCAACATAGACACTAACTAGTACCACTGTCAGTGGATTTGTATACATATAGTTTTGACTGTGGAGTAGTGTTTTTAATTCACATTTCTCACCTGATTATTATTTTTTCATTATTTAATACATTAAAAGTTACGTTTTATTAGTTAGTCGGGGTCATCCCGGTTTGTTTGGGCTGTTGGCCCTTTGTGGGTGTAAGACCAAGTTTGGAGTAGCCGGGTATCCCCGTTTTGTAAAGGCACTAATTTAGTTTTGAGTTGTTTTGGATAACATTGCCACACCAGACCTGACCAATACCGCCATACTGTGACTGGATAACACTGCCAGACCTGACCAATACCGCCATACTGTGACTGGATAACACTGTCATACCAGACCTGACCAATACCGCCATACTGTGACTGGATAACACTGTCATATAAGACCTGACCAATACCGCCATACTGTGAATGGATAACACCGCCCACCAGACCTGACCAATACCGCCATACTGTGCTGGATAACACTGTCATACCAGACCTGACCAATACCGCCATACTGTGACTGGATAACACCTCCATACCAGACCTGACCAATACCGCCATACTGTGACTGGGTAACACCGCCACACCAGACCTGACCAATACCGCCATACTGTGACTGGATAACACTGCCACACCAGACCTGACCTATACCGCCATACTGTGACTGGATAACACTGCCAGACCTGACCAATACCGCCATACTGTGACTGGATAACACTGTCATATAAGACCTGACCAATACCGCCATACTGTGACTGGATAACACTGTCATATAAGACCTGACCAATACCGCCATACTGTGAATGGATAACACCGCCACACCAGACCTGACCAATACCGCCATACTGTGCTGGATAACACTGTCATACCAGACCTGACCAATACCGCCATACTGTGACTGGATAACACTGCCATACCAGACCTGACCAATACCGCCATACTGTGCTGGATAACACTGTCATACCAGACCTGACCAATACCGCCATACTGTGACTGGATAACACTGCCATACCACACCTGACCAATACCGGCAAACTGTGACTGGGTAACACCGCCACACCAGTCCTGACCAATACCACCATACTGTGACTGGATAACACCATCATATCAGACCTGACCAATACTGCCATACTGTGACTGGATAACACCGCTATACCAGACCTGACCAATACCACCATACCGTGACTGGATAACACCGCCACACCAGACCTGACCAATACCGCCATACTGTGACTGGATAACACCCCCATACCAGACATGACCAATACCGACACACTGTGACTGAATAACACTGCCATACGGGTAAATACAACCCTGCAGGTATACAGGACACTACAGGTATACAGGACCCCAAAAGTATACACTACAAGTGCACGGGACCTCCACAAAACTATATACTACAGGTATACAGGACCCCAAACTTTACACTACAGGTATACAGGACCCCAAAACTATATACTACAGGTATACAGGACCTCCACCAACTATATACTTCAGGTATACAGGACCTCCACCAACTATATACTACAGGTATACAGGACCCCAAACTATACACTACAGCTATACAGGACCCCAAAACTATACACTACAGGTATACAGGAACTCCACCAACTATATACTACAGGTATATAGGACCCCAAACTATACACTACAGGTATACAGGACCTCAAAACCATACACTACAGGTATACAGGACCTACACCAACTCTATAATACAGGTATACAGCACCTTCACCAACTCTATACTACAAGTATACAGGACCCCAAATATACTACAGGTATACTGGAACTCCACCAGCTATATACTACAGGTATATAGGACCCCAAACTATACACTACAGGTATACAGGACCTCCACCAACTCTATACTATAGTTATACAGGACCCTCAAACTATTTACTACAGATATACAGGACCCCCGAACTATATACTACAGGTATACAAGACCTCCACCAATTATACACTACAGGTATCCAGGACCCTGAAACTATAAACTACAGGTATACAAGACCTCCACCAACTATACATTACAGGTATACAGCACCAACTATATACTACAGGTATACAGGACTCCCGAACTATACAGTACAGGTATACAGGACCTTCACCAACTGTACACTGCAGGTTTACAGGACCTCCCTCAACTATACACTATAGGTATACAGCCCCCCCAACTATGCACTACAGATATGCGAGACCCCTAAAAACTATACATTGTGGGTATACAGAACCCCTCCAACTATGCACTACAGGTATACACTAATTCCACTGATTAACTCAGATGAAACAATACCTTTAGCTTGGCCTCCTGGGCACCTTAGAACAAATCTAATTAACACACTGACACTTTATACCCGGGCAGCGCCGGGTACATTTTCTAGTATATATATATATATATATATATATATATATATATATATATATATATATAAACCTCCCAAGAAAACCACTTCTTTGAGAAGATGCCTCCTGACCAATTTTTTTTTTTCTGTTAATGATTTTTTCCCCCCATTATTTTCTACGGACAAAACGAGCCCCTGATCTGACCCCTGACCGCTTTTTTGTGCAGACTTACATGCCGAAAATCACTAGCCGACAACGCTGACAGGCACCATGATGAAGGAGTAGGGAGACAGCGCATGAGCAGGACGATGAATGCCGGAAGCCGGAAGAAGGAGTAGTGGCTAAGATGGGATAAGGAAGAAGGCCACAAGCACAACGCGATCACCAGCTTCTCACAGCATTCAGAGACCAGTAAGAGGTTAATAAGAGAAACCAGGGATGTCGTGAGATGCTATTATAGGCACCAGGGATGTTACGGGATGCCTTATTGGGGACTAGGGATGTCAGGGGGTGCCATCCTGGGGAACAGGGATGTCAGGGGGTGCCATGATGGGGACCAGGGATGTCAGTGGGTGCCATCTTGGGGATCAGGGATGTCAGAGGGTGCCATGATGAGCCTCAGGGATGTCATGAGATGCCATTATAGGGACCAGGGATGTCAGGGGGTGCCATGATGGGGACTAGGGATGTCAGGGGGTGCCATCTTGGGAATCAGGGATGTCAGGGGCGCCATGATGGGGACGAGAGATGTCAGGGGTGCCATTTTGGGGACCAGGGATGTCAGGGGGGTGCCATGATGGGGAGCAGGAATGTCAGGGGTGCCATGTAGCCAGGAATGAGACAATATTCCGATGTGGAGCATGCTCTTATCAAAACCCTCAGTGTGGCCCATTGTACTGTACTGTAGCACAACAGGTCCTTCAAAAGAGCTTCCTGTGCTGCCTGTGAACGTGCTGTACCAGCAGGGAATTTGCTGAATTGGTTCGTTTTCTCTGTCAACAGTTTACGGTGACCAAAGACCTGCTTGCTGTAATACAGTACATCACTCTACCAGAGAACCTGCTGAATTGAACTGTTGGAGATAAATACCATCCAATTTTGCTGGAGAACTGCATGGTTAGAATCATGGGATATAGGTGTGACGCTGGGACTTTTAGCATCTACTGTACTACTAAAACTCTTGCTTTTTCGTGTCAACAGTTTATGGTAACCAAAAACCTGCTTGCTGTAATACACTACTCTACCAGAGAACCTGCTGAATTGAACTGTTGGAGCTCAATACTATTCAATATTGCTGGAGAACAACTGCATGGTTAGCATCATGGGACTTTCAGTACTTTACTGCTAAGTTAGGTTAAGTACTGAAAGTGTCAACAGTTTACGATGACCAAACAAAAAACCTGCATGTGTAATGTACTCCCACTAGAGAACCTGCTGCAATGTCTGAAAATCAGGAAGACTAGGGAAGCATCATGGTGTACTGAACGGTGTAAAGAAAGGGCATTGGATACATTTGGAATAGTGAAAGGAGGGAGGGGACATACAAACTCAACAGTTTGAAATTTGCCTTTTAGGTTTATACAAAGTCAGACAAGAACATCAGCTATGGAGAGTTCAAGCATCAAAGAAAATTGTCCATTTAAACCCTGCATGACAGAATTGCCATGATAAAAAAGGGTAAGAAGGAAAGTCACAAAGGAAACAAGAGTTTAAGTGTAGTAAAACACAAATTCAAGCTACCCTTACTGGCAAAGAACTGTTTCTAAAGCAATGGGAAGAAAATGAAAATGTTAAATGAAGACGGTGGCAGCCATACGAAAAGGTGAACAAGGCAGTATTGGAATGGTTCCAGCATGCACACAGATAGTTTTCCTGTAAAGGATACCTGTCACCCCACCATGCCAGCGTGACAGGCTCCCGATCCCCCGTTAGAGCACTCTATACTTACCTAATCGCGCCGGTCCCGCTTCCTGATGCGGTTGGGTCATGGAGATTTCAGCTCCCAAAGCCCGGCGTGCGCGCTCACAGGAAAGTCCGATGCCCATAGGGAATGACGGAGCATCGGACTCCCCATTCATTCTCTATGGGCATCGGACTCTGCTGTGTGTGCGCGCGCCGGCTTCGGGAGCTGAAATCTCTGTGACCTGACCGCATCAGGAAGCGGGACCCCCGCGCGATTAGGTGAGTATAGGGGGATCTAGCAGGGGTCAGGAGCCTGTCACCCTGGCACGGGGGGTGACAGGTCCACTTTAAGTGGCCCAATGCTGCAAGAGAAGGCTTTACAGTTTGCAGCACAACTAGAAATTCAAGACTTCCATGAAAGTAACGGATACATTTAGAACATGTCACAACATAATTATAGTGCTTGAAAAAGCACTATATTGTAATCCGTATTCTTCTTCTTCTTCAGTTTCTTCTTTTAGCTTTTTTTCTGCGTTTAATACAGCCCGAACCGCTTTGCGCACAGATTCCGTTTGAACTGCGTTTCGAAGCCCTCGGCGGTGTGAGGTGTGCTATCTATTTTTCGTTTCAATCGGATTTGTTGTTTTTAAGAAATTTACATTTAAAGACCCCGAATTTCCCATAGAAAATAACAGCCCATTGAAAATATTGGCCACACTCTAAACGCTAACAGCCAATCACAGCACATATGCAAATAGCTGAAATATAGCAGCCAATAGGAACTCTAAGGTCTTGTCAGGCAATGTCTCACAACATTCACACAGTCACATGTCCACTATTGGCCAATAGAAGATGTAAAAGATGGAAGGTCTGTAACGATTTTGTCTCACTGACACAAGTAAGATTGTCATGGTAACCAAGAAATGATCTTTACCATTATAAGTAGCAGAGTTCATTCAGTAAAATAGCAGAGCTGAGGAAGCCATGTAGCAGGGACAGTATCCAAGGCGCTCTTAAAGGGACGGTACCCAAGCCGCTCTTAAAAGGGACGGTACCCAAGCCGCTCTTACAGAGACAGTATCCAAGCCGCTCTTAAAGGACGGTACCCAAGCTGCTCTTAAAGGTGCGGTACCCAAGCCCCTCTTAAAAGTGCGGTACCCAAGCCGCTCTTAAAAGGACGGCTCCCAAGTCGCTCCTAAAAAAAGGACGGTACCCAAGTCACTCTTAAAGGGACGGTACCCAAGTCGCCCTTAAAGGGTCAGTACTAAAGCTGGTTTTCAAAGGATGGTACCTAAGTCTTTTTTAAAGGGACAGTACTTAAGCTGGTGTTAAAGGGACAGTATATAGGTTACTCAAAGCGTTGTCACCAAAGTCGCTCCTTAAGGGACTTTACCAAAGTTGCTCTTAAAGGGACTGTACCAAAGTCGCTCTTAAAGGGAGGGTATCAAGGGTTAAAGTTTCTCTTAAAGGAAAGTCACTGTTGAAGGGGCGCTCTTTTCAAGCACTATGTATTTTCCTGGAAATGCAAATCTAGTTTTCCATGCTATTTGTGGTGAAAGCTCAGAGGTAAACCAAGATGATGTTAGTGCTTTAAAGAGATGTCAGCAACTATGTTCTGCGCTGTATACAGTACTGTAGTGTCATTTTACCTGTGACTCCCCAGTTTGTATGGAAGACAAACTTCTACTCACTCATGGTATACCATACTGGAGAGCCACAGGTAAAAGAGCACTACAGTACAAGACTTTAGGATTCTCTTTAAAGTGTCACTCTCGTTTGTCATGGAGACATTTCATAAGATTGGATTGGTTCAGGACTCAGTGTTCAGACCCGCACTGATTGCAAAAACGTTTGGGAGAGGATGCGCTGCAGCACGGTGCTCTCCTGCTCTGTGTTAGAAAAAAAGGAGTCATAATGAAAGTCTCACGATCAGTACAGAAGTGAACACTCAGTCCCGGACAAATCAAAACTTTGACATGTCTCTATGACATCTCAAAATTTTTCCCAAACTACAGTGACACATTAACATCTCACCTTACTCAGTTTAACACTTACTGTATGTTTCACTTAAGTTTCAAAGTTACAGGTTTGTTCTGAAGGCTGTTTGTAAAGTTCTAAAATTTTAATTTTCTTTTGCAGTCAAAGAGCCGTACTTTGTGTCAATCAAGTAAGGTGGGAGCGGAGGTTGCATTTGGACCTGCTACAAAGGAAGATGAGGACTTTATAACTTTACAAACAAAGGTGTGGACAGTTGTACTGTATCTCCCTATGACCTGAAGCGTTACATGTTCCTGTTTGTTGCAAAGGGTTTTTTATCTCTGTGTTTGTACCATAGAGTTGTATCAGCAAGAGTAGAGATGAGCAAATCTACAGTAGGAACGAAGCAAAACACTTTGGGGGAGATTTATCAAACATGGTGTGAAGTGAAACTGTCTCAGTTGCCCCTAGCAACCAATCAGATTCCACCTTTCATTTTCAAAAGAGTCTGTGAGGAATGAAAGGTGGAATCTGATTGGTTGCTAGGGGCAACTGAGACAGTTTAACTTTACACCATGTTTGATAAATCTCCTCCTATGTTTGATAAATCTCCCCCTTTGTTCCTAGCAGCATTCTGCTCATCAAGCTGCAGGGCTTGGAATTCTGCTCCAATCCGGGTGCTAGAAAAAGCTGGATCCAGCCCTCGAAAACTTCTCAGAGTTTCCAAGGACTGGATCCATCCTTTTCCAGCACCCAGGGAGGAGTGGAGCAGAGCAAACTTCAAAGTCTGCATCCTGATGAGCAGGATGCTGCTAGGAACGAAGCGATTTGCTTTGTTCCTACTTAAGATTCACTCATCTCAAAGCAAGAGCATACATCCCCAACTGCTCCTCCATTCAAGAAAAGTACACAGTACTACAGTTCAGTACTGTATCTCTTGATTGCTGGGGCCCTCAGTAATAAGATACAGTGCTGTACTGTATTTTAGTTGCAGAACTTTCTGCATTCTTTTATGCTTTTTGTTTTGCAGTGTACTGATGTTATGTTGTAGTCAGTTCCAAGAATAGTTTTAGGGCTGGGCAATACTTCCTACTGTATATGTAGGGAAGTACAAAAAAAAAGTTCATAATACAGTCCTGTTTGCTGTATGAAGGCTGGCACAATAAACACATGGTAAGACATGACTGTCTGCTTTTTCATCATTATTAATTTGTAACTGAATGCTGTACATGTTCCTGCTTCAACTAGACACTTTAATTAAATGAAAAAGTTGTATTTTTTGACGTAAAATGGCCAGATGCAAATTAATTTATTCGCAAATGGCCGTTTTGCGAATAAAATATTTGCATTTGGTCCTTTTACGCTACCTTTGCCAGTGGGGCGGGGGTGTGGAGGGGGCGCAGACTCTCGGTCCGCTTCATTTATCATTTTTTTCTACGCAAAATGATACTGAAACCTACACCTCTACATAAATCCCCTGAGCTCCGGAGCTGCAGGGACATTTGTAAGCCTGGCGTAAAAAATGCCGGACTTCATAAATTGCAACAAAACAAAAAGAAAAAAGGCAGAGCGCCTCATAGGGTGATAAGCTTCAATACCCCACAAAGGGAATATTCCAGGAGACTGCTCACCTGGGTAGGTTGTGTGTAGCCACAACAACCATTAATAGCGTAAATCCGTAGCAACCAGCCGCAGCAAGGTATGACACCGCACACTATTCGAGGGTCCGGAATAAATCTTATAGGGGAGGTCACAGCAGCACAGAGGATGTCAGGAGAGGAGGGTGCTAATCCTATAGGAGAGGTCACAGCAGCACAGAGGATGTCAGGAGAGGAGGGTGCTGATCTATAGGAGGGTCCGAGCAGCACAGAGGATGTCAAGAGAGGAGGGTGCTGATCTATAGTGGAGGTCACAGCAGCACAGAGGATGTCAGGAGAGGAGGGTGCTGATCTTATAGGAGAGGTCACAGCAGCACAGAGGATGTCAGGAGAGGAGGGTGCTGATCTTATAAGGGAGGTCGCAGGGTCCCAGCAGCACAGAGGATGTCAGGAGAGGAGGGTGCTGATCTTATAGGGGAGGTAACAGCGTCCCAGCAGCACAGAGGATGTCAGGTGAGGAGGGTGCTGATCTTATAGGGGAGGTCACAGCGTACCAGCAGCACAGAGGATGTCAGGAGAGGAGGGTGCTGATCTTATAGGGGAGGTCACAGCAGCACAGAGGATGTTAGGAGAGGAGGGTGCTAATCCTATAGGAGAGGTCCCAGCAGCACAGAGGATGTCAGAAGAGGAGGGTGCTGATCTATAGGGGAGGTCACAGCAGCACAGAGGATGTCAAGAGAGGAGGGTGCTGATCTATAGTGGAGGTCACAGCAGCACAGAGGATGTCAGGAGAGGAGGGTGCTGATCTATAGGGGAGGTCACAGCAGCACAGAGGATGTCAGGAGAGGAGGATGCTAATCCTATAGGAGATGGTCCCCCTCTTCCCCCCTTATAGATGGTCCCCCTCTTCCCCTCCCCTATAGATGGCCCCCCTCTTCCTTCTCCCCCCCCTTATAGATGGCCCCCCTCTGCCACCCCTTATAAATGGTCCCCCTCTGCCCTCCCTATAGATGGTCCCCCTCTTCATTCTCCCCCCTCCCTTAAAGATGGTCCCCCTCTTCCCCCCCCCCCTTATAGATGGTCCCCCCTCCCCCCTTATAGATGGTCCCCCTCTGCCCCCCCTTTATAGATGGTCCCCCTCTGCCCCCTCTTATAGATTGGTCCCCCTCTTCCCCCCCTTATAGATGGTCCCCCTCTGCCCCCCCCTCTTCCCCCCTTATAGATGGTCCCCCTCTTCCCCCCCATTATAGATGGTCCCCCTCTGCCCCCTCTTATAGATGGTCCCCCTCTGCCCCCTCTTATAGATGGTCCCCCTCTTCCCCCCCTTATAGATGGTCCCCCTCTGCCCCCCCTCTTCCCCCCTTATAGATGGTCCCCCTCTGCCCCCCCTTATAGATGGCCCCCCTCTTCCCCCCTTATACATGGTCCCCCTCTGCCCCCCCCCTTATAGATGGTCCCCCTCTCCCCCCCCTTATAGATGGTCCCCCTCTTCCCAGCAGATAACACAAAAAAAAAAAAAAACAGAACACAACTCACCTGCCGTCCGTTCCCCCGTCGAGCCTCTCGCCTCCTAGTCCCCCGGCTCTCCCCGGCTGATGCGTGGCTGCTGGGGGTGTCCCGTCCTATCCCCAGCAGCGCGCGCATCAGAGAGCTCCCCGTGTGCCGGAAGTCACAGCCACAGACACACGGGGAGCTCTCTGATGCGCACGCTGTTGGGGATAGGACGGGACATCCCTGGCAGCCTCGCATCAGCCGGGGGACAGTAGAGAGAGTCAGTGGCGGATTATAATGTGGGCGGCGTGGCATGGGCCCCCGGAGCCTCGGGCCCCGGGCGGCCGCCCAAACCGCCCATATTATAATCCGCCACTGCCTGGCCCCCACCCTCCATGTTGGCATCACGTGTCCTCCGTCTCCTCAATGGGCCAGGTTCGCTCTTCTAACCCAGCCAAACTGAAGTGATGGACGACTGATGGGGGTGGCTGCTGTTAGAGAGGGAGACAGTGATCAGTGCAGCTGTCACTGTCTCCCTCTCTAACAGCAGCCACCCCCATCACCCGCACCGTGTGTGCACACTGTGCCCCCCACCGCTCACCCGCACTGTTCCCCCCTTACATGTAAGTTTTGGGTCCTGCAGAGATCACATGACCTCCCTCACTGCCGGGCAGGGTCTCCTGTGTGACACTCCTCCACCCTGTCAGCAGCAGCAGTAGCAGTCGGGACAGAGGAGGAACCATAATCATCATCAGCAGCAGCAGCTGCAGCAGAGTGTGTGAGTAATGGTGGGACTGGGGGAGGTGTTATGTATGGGTTCTGACTAAATCACTACTGCACCCACAGACCACTACTACACCATCATTATGCCCCCAGACCACTACTACACCCACCTTTATGCCCCCAGACCACTACTACATCCACCATTATGCCCTCAGACCACTACTATACCCACCATTATGCCCCCAGACCACTACTACACCCACCATTATGCCCCCAGACCACTACTACACCCACCATTATGCCCCCAGACCACTACTACATCCATCATTATGCCACCAGACCACTACTTCATCCATCATTATGCCCCCAGACCACTACTACACCCATCATTATTCCCCCACCATTATGCACCCAGACCACTACTACACCCATCATTATGCCCCCAGACCACTACTACACCCACCATTATGCCCCAGAACACTACTACATCCATCATGATGCCCCCACCATTATGCCCCCAGACCACTACTACACCCATCATTATGCTCCCAGACGACTACTACATCTATCATTATGCCCACAGACCACTACTACACCCACCATTGTGCCCCTAGACCACTACTACACCCACCATTATGCCCCCAGACCACTACTACACCCACCATTATGCCCCAGACCACTACTACATCTATCATTATGCCCCCCAGACCACTACTACACCCACCATTATGCCCAATAAAACATTACCTGGAAGTGGCACAATTGCGCAGACAGAAGAAACCTCATGGCAGCCGTGTAGCCGTGATATATGTTGTATGTGTCTGTGTACAGAGCTGTGTGCAGTGTATATGTCTGTGTACATAGCTGTGTGCGGTGTATATGTTGTATATGTCTGTGTACAGAGCTGTGTGTGGTGTATATGTCTGTGTACAGAGCTGTGTGCAGTGTATATGTCTGTGTACTGAGCTGTGTGGGGTGTATATGTTGTATATTGCTGTGTACAGAGCTGTGTGCGGTGTATATGTTGTATATGTCTGTGTACAGAGCTGTGTGCGGTGTATATGTTTGTGTACAGAGCTGTGTGCGGTGTATATGTTGTATATGTCAGTGTACAGAGCTGTGTGGGGTGTATATGTCTGTGTACAGAGCTGTGTGCAGTGTATATGTTGTATATGTCTGTGTACAGAGCTGTGTGCAGTGTATATGTCTGTGTACAGAGATGTGTGCGGTGTATATGTTGTATATGTCTGTGTACAGAGATGTGTGCGGTGTATATGTTGTATATGTCTGTGTACAGAGCTGTGTGCAGTGTATATGTTGTATATGTCTGTGTACAGAGCTGTGTGCAGTGTATATGTCTGTGTACAGAGCTGTGTGCGTTGTATATGTTGTATATGTCTGTGTAAAGAGCTGTGTGCGGTGTATATGTTGTATATGTCTGTGTACAGAGCTGTGTGCTGTGTATATATTGTATATGTCTGTGTACAGAGCTGTGTGCTGTGTATATGTTGTATATGTCTGTGTACAGAGCTGTGTGGGGCATATATGTTATATATGTCAGTGTACAGAGCTGTGTGGGGTGTATATGTTGTATATGTCTGTGTACAGAGCTGTGTGCAGTGTATATGTTGTATATGTCTGTGTACAGAGCTGTGTGGGGCGTATATGTTATATATGTCAGTGTACAGAGCTGTGTGGGGTGTATATGTCAGTGTACAGAGCTGTGCGGGGTGTATATGTTGTATATGTCAGTGTACAGAGCTGTGTGTAGTGTATATGTTGTATATGTCTGTGTACAGAGCTGTGTGTAGTGTATATTGCTGTGTACAGAGCTGTGGGGGGTGTACAGATCTGTGTACAGAGCAGTGTGGGGCGTATATGTTATATATGTCAGTGTACAGAGCTGTGTGGGGTGTATATGTTGTATATGTCAGTGTACAGAGCTGTGTGCAGTGTATATGTCTGTGTACAGAGCAGTGTGGGGCGTATATGTTATATATGTCAGTGTACAGAGCTGTGTGGGGTGTATATGTCTGTGTACAGAGCTGTGTGGGGTGTATATGTTGTATATGTCTGTGTACAGAGCTGTGTGGGGTGTATATGTCTGTGTACAGAGCTGTGTGGGGTGTATATGATGTATATTGCTGTGTACAGAGCTGTGTGCAGTGTATATGTCTGTGTACAGAGCTGTGTGGGGCATATATGTGTCAGTGTAGAGAGCTGTGTGTAGTATATATTGCTGTGTACAGAGCTTTGTGGGGCGTATATGTTGTATATTGCTGAGTACAGAGCTGTGTGCGGTGTATGTGTCTGTATTTGTATATTTCTGTATATTTAATATACTATGTACAGTATTTATGTACTCTAGTATAGTTCCTATCAATACCATTATGGGGTAGAGAAGGTTTTCTGATCCCTTTTTATTTGATGTTTTGTATATGAGGGTCAAAGGGGGCCTTTCTATTATATGAGGACACAGAGGGAACCTGGCTCTAAATACTACAAGGGGCATAAAGTGGGCACTGTAGATGGGGAGTTTGTATAGAGGTGATAATGGTCATTATAGGTGAAGAGCCTATAATGTTTGTCTTACAAACAGCAACATGTGATTAGTGGGGATTATGGTTGAGAGTACCTGTTTAACTTTTAAGAGCCACAGCGTCTCAAGCGTAGGGATAGCCCCCTGTAATCGGCAGCGTGGGGACGCCCATACCTGAGGGGGAATATCCCAGTTGTGAGGCAGGGACATAAAAGGCAACTTTACATATGTATATTATCCTTTATTTGTTATTGTCTATCACCTTTTTTTTTTCCTTAATTAAGTTTGCTTAACACAACAACGAAGTAAGAGTTTAAGCAGTGGCTTTGTTTCTGTTGTTTACACATTTATTTGTTAAAAATGCTAACCATACGTACTAACATCAGGAACATGGGAGATGCCCAGTTTCTTTACAAATGTGTTGATCCATAGGAAAGACAGAGCTGAGTGAAGGGGAAGCGGGCTAGTCATTTATGTTAGGGATAGTCTTAAATCGACAGTCATCCAAAATACTTATAAAGAGCTGACTAGTTTCTGGGTGTTATCTATAGGCCTCCAGGGCAAACTGAGGACTATGATAACATGTTGATGGATAAAATTACTAAAATATCATTAAAGGGGGACATTGTAGTTATGTGTGACTTCAACATGCCAGATGTGGATTGTAATATCCCTTGTGCACTTACATGTAAAAGCAAGAATGTAATAGAAGCCCTTATAGGGACATCTCTCTTGTGAGGTCACCAACCAGTGATGAGAACATTCTAGATTTAGTATTTACTAATGAGGATCGGGTATTTGGAGTTAGGGTAGGTGCACACTACGGAATCCCAACAGAATACCCACCGTGGATTCCACAGCTCGCACCAGTTCATGGAGGCTGGTGGCCGCGCGCATTTTCACTGCTCCCATAGGCTTTATTCTATGGTTTGCCAGATTCCGCCATCCGCCCAAAGAATGAACCCGCTCATTAGTCGGGCGGACGCCAGAATCTGGCAAACCATAGAATGAAGTCTATGGGAGCAGCGGAGATGCCAATGGCCGCTAGCAAGTGCAAGCTGCGGATTCCGCAGCGGGTGTTCTGTCGGGATTCCGTAGTGTGCACATACCCTAAGAGTTAAAGAAAATTTAGGTTCCAGTGACCATAAGTGTTTATGGTTTGATATACAAACTGACTGACTTATTAAAGGCAACTAGACTACATGTATGAGAAATTAGCAAACGTAAAAGGAAGAAGAAAACACTATGGTTCACTAGAGATGTTAAAGGAAAAAATGCAGCCTATAGGAGATGTAACTGAAATGTAGCTGACAATTTTACAGTATATGTAGAGACATATAAAATTATACAGAAGAGGCAAAGGAGATTATAAATGCTGCTAAAGCCTCAAAAGAGGAAGAAATGGCAAAATCTGTTAACATATATAAGTGACAGGAAGAAGAAAAAGAATACCTGCAGCATTACTAAAATAAGTAATGGGGAGAATATGTTTCTTGACGGAGAAAAGATGGTCACTGACTATTTGAATAGCTACTTCTGCTTGGTGTTTTTAGATGGAGGCCTTCACAATCACAGGATGGTTGGACACAGCATTGGCTCAAGTTGTATGGGTTCAGCTGCAGTGTTTTCAGAGGCTGAAGTTACAGAGGAACTTGTCCATTAAAAGTTGAATTAGGTGATGGGTCTAGATGGTATCCACCCCAGGATTCTTAACCTCTTAAGGACCCATGACGTACCGGTACGTCATGGATCACTGTCACTTAAGGACAGGAAATCGCGCGGCGCTCCGGTGAAGATGGCTGCTGATTCTATCAGCAGCCATCTTCCTGTGTCACGTAGGGGGCAGTTTCCCTGCCCCCCCCGTGACGCC
Source organism: Dendropsophus ebraccatus (assembly GCF_027789765.1). NCBI lineage: Eukaryota > Metazoa > Chordata > Amphibia > Anura > Hylidae > Dendropsophus > Dendropsophus ebraccatus. The sequence continues at coordinate 38,751 of NW_027210412.1, read as the reverse complement.
GATAGCTGTAATTGGCCGATGACTTCTCATCGGCCAATCATAGCAATGTACTTTGTTTCCGGGACCGGACCCCGGAATTCAGCGGTGATTGGTGCTGTCCGAGACAGCACCAATCACTGCTGTGCCCAGGCGTCACCTGCCCGTGGATCCGGCCCCCCGATCGCCTGTGATTGGCCGGTAACCACCGGCCGGCCATTCATGGGCGATCGTTACTACTTCTCCCATCATCTCCTTCTCTGCTCGCCGGAATCGGGAGTACTGTGCAGTGAGCCCGACGCCCATACTGCCTCCTCCTCCTCTGGCCCCCTCGTGCTGCCGCCAATAACAGGGAGATCAGCAGCCTCTGATCTCCCTGTGCTCTCTCCCGCTCCTCCCCGGTACCTCCTCTTCTTTCTCACAGGCGCTCCATACTGCCCCCGCTTCCTCCTCCTCCCCATCAGCCGCTCCATGCTTCCTCCTTCTCCCCCACGCCGCCGCCCGGTGCTTATTCCTCCTCCCCGTTCCGCTGCCGATCCATCCCTCTCTCCCTGTGCCCTGCTGGCATACATCCTCCCTCCCTGCTGGCACCCACCATCCCACCCTCCCTCCCTGCTGGCACCCACCATCCCTCCCTCCCTGCTGGCACCCACCATCCCACCCACGCTCCCTCCCTGCTGGCACCCACGCTCCCACCATCCCTCCCTGCTGGCACCCACCATTCCACCCCCCCTCCCTGCTGGCACCCACGCTCCCACCATCCCTCCCTACTTAACCGCCAGTAGCTCACGATCTCCTGTGGTGTAATTCCTCTCCGCCGGAGAAAAGGTCTTAGAAAAGATGTCATAAATCTTGGTCCTCCCAGAAGAGTCTTTTTTGAGTGAGAAAGGCTTCGACTCCCACCGAAGAGGCATCCACTTTCCCTAGATTATTTTTGCAACTTCCAGGGTCTCAGGGAAGACCACTATTGAAACCGCAGCAGCGTGAACAGGTGCTGACGTGGATAGCGGATAATGTGTCCAGTAACTTAACCACCACCCAGTCTTCCACACAGTCCACCCACTCTAGCCAAGGAAATGGACCCCTTGCTCTAGAAGCTCAGCCTCCTTACCCACAGCCTGGCCCCTCCAGGGAAAGGAGGGATTCAGAATTTGAGGACGGGCTGGTGGTGGATAAGGACGAGGTGACTGACCCTAGCTGGGTGGATAAGCCTAGTGACAGTGCTTCCGATGGGGAGTCAAGTTCAGCCACAGGACAGGTTGAAAGAGCAAGAGGGGTGGGCAGAGGGAGAAGCAGGGCCAGAGCAAGTAGATCAGCAACTGTTTCACGGAGTCAAACTCCCATGGGCAGGCCTAGATGTTCGCAAGTGTGGAGGTTTTTTAAAGAAACTGGGGATGACCGACGGACTGTAGTGTGCAACCTGTGCCACGCCAGGATCAGCAGGGGAGCCACCACTACCAGGCTCGCCACTACCAGTATGCATAGGCATATGAGTGCTAAACACCCCACTCCAAACCAAGGACAAGGCCATTCACTTAGTGCTCCTTCCCCTGTGTCACATGCCTGCTCTGCCAGTCCCCCCCGTCCAGGCCCGAGCGCCTCCCACCCTACACCCACCCCTTCACTATGCTGAAAGTCAGACTATAGACTGCTGGCTGGGACATGCAGTGCAGCTTCCAAGATTTTAGCAGCACACTGTGGTGAATGCTGCTGGCAGAAAGGGGACAGCAGGTGTTGCATACAGACCCCTAAGAAGTTCTCAGTATTATGCTATATACCAGCATCTTTCACAGGGCAATTAGCAGTGAGCTTTGATGTGACTGCAGTCATAAATGAAGAAATAAGAAAATATACAGGTCATACTAGCTTCTGGAGGTTGTCGTATACAATCTGTGGGTAACTGCAGCTATATAGTATATAGTATATGCCACCACCATCTTTCACAGGCCAATGAGCAGTGAGCTTGGATGTGACTCTTCTCCCTAATGCTGATTGGATTTTAAGTTTGACTTGGAGGTGCTGGGCTGCCCTGCCCCTTGTGTGTTGTCAGAGCGGATCTTCAGTGCAGCTGGTGGCATTATCATTCACTAATAAGCGCACCCGCCTGTCAACTGACAGCGCTGACAGGCCGACATTTATTAATTTTTTAATTAATTTGTGTTATTGAAGCCATATCCAAGCTCACTGCTAATTACCCTGTGTAATTAAGCAGTGAGCTTGGTTGCGTGTGACAAGGGGCGGAACCTGGTGGCGGCTCTGCAACTTGGCAGCCTCACACATGTACCATGCCTGGCCCACTTCTTCAACCTAGTGCTGCTGCCGTTCCTTAAAATCTGCCCCAATTTGTGCGCCTTTCCGCAAGTCAACCAGGGAAAGTAACCCCAACTGCTACAGTCAAATTCAAAGTTAAAGTCAAACTCAAAACAGCGGTAGGGGGAGAAGTGCGGAGTCACATGATGCAGGGAATGTTACCCCAACTGCTACAGTCAAATTCAAGGTCGAAACAGCGGTGGGGGGAGAAGTGGGGAGTCACATTATGCAGGAAATGTTACCCCAACTGCTACAGTCAAATTCATAGTCAAATTCAATTTAGCATCCTTGTCTTGTCCATTTTAACCATATTATCTGTGGATGTCATCTTACAGGTGTCCTCTGCTGTCCTTTCACCAGTACCTTCTACCTTTTTTCGATGTTGTAGTCGTTTTGAAGGCAGGATTGACCAGGCCTTTCAACAGTAGCTTCTATCCTTCCTTGAATGTTGTATTAGCCGTTTTGAAGGCAGGATTGACCAGGCCTTTTACCAGTAGCTTCTATCCTTCCTTGGATGTTGTTGTAGCCTTTTTGAAGGCAGGACTGACCAGGCCTTTCACCAGTAGCTTCAATCCTTCCTTGGATGTTGTAGTAGCTTCTTTGAAGGCAGGATTGACCAGGTCTTTTTAATAGGCTACCGCACTTGCCCTCTCCTAGAGACTCTTTAAAGGATTGAAAGTGTTTTCATTCGATCAAATCAAATTTAGGGGCCTCTTAAGAAGACTGTATTGTTATTCTTCATCCCTACCTCCAAAGATATGCCTCTCACGCACAACTGCATGAGGGTGTGAGGCTAAATCTAGCTATAATCCGGCTATTTTTATTGGATGATTGTATTGTCCATCTTGGTCTGGGTCTGTGGTGCCAGGCTAAGTTTTTGGGTGGTTCATATGCTACCTCTGTTTTTAACCCTTAGGCGACCCTGGATGTACTCGTACGTCCAAAGCCGCCTCCATGTTTTCAGAGCTGGGCCGCGGTCCTGGGTGGCCCTCCTAGCTCAGAACCGCGGCTATAAGCGAGCACGGTCCGATCGCCGTGCCCGCTAATAAAGTAATCAGATGCAGCTGTTAAAGTTGACAGCTGCATCCGATTACTTGATGCAGCCATTCCCTGGTGTCTAGTGGGGTGGATCGCTCCTCCGGGACGGCAGCCGGGGGTAAGCGCCATAATGGCGCTAATCCCGGCTCGGCACTCGATTGCTTCCGGCTGCAGCAGCCGGAAGCAATCAAAGTGCCTATCTCATCGATCTATGCTGCATATCTATGCAGCATAGATCTCAATGAGAGATCAGTGTACTTATACTGGAAGTCCCCCAAGAGGGCTTCTAGTATAAGGGCCTTTATTCCACAGTAACGATAATCGGCCGGATCGGCCCCATTTGGCCTGTTTTGGCCGATTATCGTTTGGTGAAATAGAGAGAACGATCAGCCGATGATCGTGTCATCGGCTGATAGTTCATTTAGGGCCAGACCTAAAATCATCGTTCCCCCACCGCGACCGACGATTTGACAGGCTGCAGCATCATACATTACCTGTCAGGTCTTCTCCACGCTGTCTTCATCCCCGGGTCCTGCGCGCTCTATCTTCAGAATGGCCGGTCAGCTGACGGAGCGCTCAGCCAATCACAGGCCGAGACCGCCCCGGCCTGTGATTGGCTGAGTTTGGCCGGTCAGCTGACCGGCCATTCTGAAGTTAGAGCGCGCGGGACCCGGGGATGAAGACATCGCGGAGAAGACCTGACAGGTAAAGTATGATGCTGCAAGGGCTGCAAGGACATCGGTAACAATGTCCTTGCAGCCCTCGCTCAACGATCATCGGGCCGTGGAATAGGCCCAGTAAACGAGCGGTGATCTAGCAGATCGCCGCTCGTTTACATCGTTGATCGGGCCCTCCTCGGCCTGTGGAATAGGACCCTAAGTGTCGAGGTGAGATTTGCGTTTCTTCTCCCTTGTTCCCAAGTAACTATCCCTGTCCAAATTAAGTAAGCTGAGCGCTAGCGAAGAGGACATAACACCAGGCAAAAAGACGGTATAACCTCCTCACTCAGCTGAGTTTAGGAGTGCGTACTCACGCTTTATTTGGTTTCACAAGAAATATATATAAGCTTTTAATAGAGGTGGGGTTTCAAGTCACAAGACACATACATGTCACACTCTGATTGGTCAGTCCATAAATGGTCATTAGCTTCCTGTACTGCACAGTCAGGCTAGCACAACGTGATGTTTACCATATATATTGTTTATATTCTTGTAGTTTGTGTTGTGACTACGATGTAGGTTCATGGTGCTTTTCTCATGGGCGTGCTACAGCATTCCTCTCCTTCTTCTAGAAGCAGTTACAAGGCCAAAGCCATTTTAAGGATGATAATGTTTTTACCTAAATTAATAACCCCTTAATGGCCACCTTCACATAAGTGTAAAAAAAAGTGTTATTATCAATAAAAAGCCCCCTCCCCTAATAAAAGTCAGAATCATCCCTCTTTTCCCATGTTATAAATAAAAAATAAATAAATAAATAAACAAACATGTTTGGTATCACCGCGTGTGTAATTTCCCAAAACGATTAATTAATCACATTCCTGATCTTGCACGGTAAACGGAGTAAGCGCAAAAAATCCAAACGTGCAAAATTGAGCATTTTTGGTTGCATCAAATCCAGAAAAATTGTAATAAAAAGCGATCAAAAAGTCGCATATGCGCAATCAAGGTACCGATAGAAAGAACACATCATGGCTCAAAAAATGACACCTCACACAGCTCTATAGACCAATGGATAAAAGCGCTATAAGCATGGGAATGGAGCGATTTTAAGGAACATATTTATGTTAACAATGGTTTGAATTATTTACAGGCCATCAGATACAATAAAAGTTATACATGTTACATATCGTAATCGTAACAACTTGAGGAACATATATAGCAAGTGCAAGTGCTATGGCCTTTTAAGAACAAGGAGGGAAAAACGAAAACGCAAAAATTGAAATTAGCCCGGTCCTCTAAGGGTTAATGGTTCTCTGTGTCCTCACCGCCATGCTGTGTTAGGCAAAGTTTTTGGGTGGTTTATCATATGCTACCTGTTTTAATGGTTCCCTGTGTTCTCACTGCCATGCTGTGTCAGGATGAGTTTTTGGGTGGTTCATATGCCTACCACTGTTTTAACCAGGCTGTTGCTGTTGCCTCAGAGGCATCCATACATGCTGCCCCTGCTGTTTCCTGTCCATTTCCGTTGTGTTTCCATCATTTTCTGAGGTTGACACTTTTTCACACGACCTTCCCTCTACTGGACTTGGGTCCCCTGCAAAAATGCTTGAGTTTCCCATTGACTCCAATGGGGTTCGTTACTCGAAAACGAGCATTCGAGTATCAGGAGATATTCCTACTCGCTCATCACTACTGATGAGAGATTGTCTGGAATTAGCCACCATTGGAGAGACAATTTGGCTTTAAATGATAGGAGAAAGGGGCGATCCAGAGTCCAGGAGGACAGGATGCTCTGCTGTAAGTCTCTTGACTTGATCTGAGCCCATCTCACCGCTAGTATACAAGATGTTAAAAGTCCTAAGACAGGCCATGCCTTTCTTAAGGATGGCCTGAATATCAGAAACAGGGTCTGAACTCTGTCCTTGATTACCTGTTTCTTGACTTCCGGCAGGAAGGTCATCTGTACAGTAGAATCTAGCAGGTAACCTAGAAAGATGCAGCGAGGAGAAGATACTAGATTGGACTTCTTTACATTGATATTCCAGCCTAACTCTTTTATTATTTTTGAGGCCTGCTCAAGATGGAGAAGCACGGTTTGAGCTTCCAGAAGGAAATCGTCTAAGTACGGAATGAGGACTACAGTATGTCCTTGGTTCTTATGAAGGCTGCCATGTCTGCCACTATTTTTGTGAACACTCTCGGGGCTTGAGATACCCCGAAAGGGAGCGCCCTTTATTGGAAGTGACGATATTGACCCCTGATATTTAGTGCAAGCGAACTTCTGATGTGCTGAATGAATTGGGACATGATAGTATGTATGTTCTAAATCTATTGATACCATCAGGCACCCTGGAGATAGAAGATGGATAGCTGACTTGAGGGTCTCCATACAAAACTTTTTGTATTTTAGATGGATGTTGAGGCTCTTCAGGTTGATGATGACTCAATAGGAACCATTTGTTTTTTTCATCAGGAATAGAGGGTATAGAGGAATCAGGAATAGAGAGTAAAATCCCTTTCCCTGTTGATTTACAGGTACTGGATTTATTACATTCTTGTCTACTAGTGAGAGTACTTCCAACTTTAGAGCACACTGTTTCTCCTGGTCTGACATTAGTCTGGTGGGAAGGTATCTGTCCAAGGGGACGATGTTTAACTCCAACAGCAGGCCCCCGGCTATGGTGTTTAAAACCCAGGGGCTGGAGGAAATCTCCCTCCAGGCCGGGGCAAAAAAAGGACAGACGACCTCCCACTGGACGAATGTCATTGAGAATCTTTGGGCTTATCTTTGGCTGAAAAAAGGAAACCTTTCCCAGAGACCCTGAATTTTTTGTTAAAGTCCTGTCTGGCCGCGAAAGGGTCTCTTGAACTGCTTCTTTCCCTGAGAAGGCTTCTGAGATTTTGATTGGGCGGCAAACCCTTTTTTCCTGTCCGAGTCAAACAGCGATTTACCATCACATGGTATTGAGCACAATTTGCCTTTTGATGCTACGTTGTCTTTCCAAGACTTCAGCCAAGACTGGCGGAGTTAGATAGCACCTCTGCTCTAGCTGACATCTTTAATGAATCTACTGACACGTTAGTTAAAAAGTCAGCCGCCCACTAGCCCCCCTCCGTCGCCGTTCCCTTCCCTTTCCAGTGAAATTATAGCCTCACTAGAGGAACCCTTCTCCCCCCTGGAATTGGCCTCGGTAATCCAAGACCTCCCAGGAGGGAAAAGCCCAGGGCCGGATGGCTACACCGCTAAATTTAACAAAGATCTCCAGTCACATTTAGCCCCTCTTTTGCTTCCCACGTTTAATTCTATCTCTCCAGACTCCCCTTTCCCTACACATTCTACATTGGCCCATATTGTAGTTATTCCCAAACCCGGTAAGGATCCCCAATTGCGCAGCAGCTACTGCCCCATATCCCTCCTGAACGTCGATTTAAAAATATACTCCAAACTCCTGGCCACTTGCCTTAACGCCCTGCTCCCAACCCTAATTCCTTTGGACCAGGTCGGGTTTGTGCAGGGGAGGGAGGCCAGGGATAACACTATCAAGACTATTGACATCATGCACCTTGCGCGTATGCAAAAGATCCCTCTGATGATCTTATCCTTAGATGCCGAGAAGGCTTTTGATAGGATCTCCTGTACCTCCCTGGCACAAACCCTCCATGGCATCGGCTTAGGCCCAGTGTTTTGCTCCAAAATAATGGCGCTCTATCAATCCCCTACGGCCCAACTAAAAATCAATGGAACGCTGTCCGACCCGTTCTCTATACACAATGGCACCCACCAGGGCTCCCCCCTATCCCCATTACTCTATGTCCTGATCATGGAGCATTTGATGGCCTCTATTAGGGCAGACCCAAACATCCATGGTGTCACTGTGGGAAGCACAGAATATAAGTGCTCGGCATTTGGCGACGACCTGCTGGTTTACGTTACGGACCCTTTGATTTCTCTTCCCTCCCGTTGGTCGGAGTTTGGAGAGTGGTCAGAGGCCCTCAATGTTTCCCTGCCCCCCGGTTGGCCTCGTCCCTGCAGACTTCCTTCCCCTTCGTCTGGCCCACTGCAGGTATCACATACCTAGGTATTAAAATCCCCCCTGATCTTACCCTCCTCTTTTCAGCCAACTTTTCCCCCCTGCTCTTTCGGTTCCGTAAGGACCTGGAACATTGGGACCGCCCCGAGTTTTCTTGGTTTGGCCGGATCAGTATTGTTAAGATGAATTTATTGCCTAGGCTCTTACAAACCATACCAATCTCTATCTCTTCTACTTTTTTCCACCAAATTCAGAGGTGCTGGGGAACCTTTATCTGGGCTTCCAGGCGTTCCCATCTTAACAAGCTGACGCTCACCAGGCCCAAACTCGTGGGGTGGCACCGGTCTTCCAGATTGCCGCTTATACTATATGGCGTGTGTTCACGCTAGGATCCTGGATATGGTTCATAATGAGAGGATGAAGTTGTGGATCCGCCTGGCCCAGGCGCTTTCTTCCAAAGCCCTGGCTGTGCTCCCCTGGATATGGTCTCCTTCCCTTTCTGACACTCATACCATGTCCTTCTCTACTCGCCACACCTTAGCCAGTCTTCATACGGGCAGTCCGGGTGTTTCCCTGATTGACCCTGCAGGCCTCTTGTTGCGCATTACTGACCATCCGGAATTTCCTCAGGGAGCTTCGACTACCCCCTTTTTGGGGATTACCAAACACAATCCATTGCACTTCCACCAGATTCTGTCCAAGGGCTCCCTCAAACCCCTCTCCTCCATTCTGTCCGAGGACTTCCCAGTGGCGAGAGCCCCATTTGCTTATATGCAGCTCACCCATTTCTTTTCCTCTGTTTCCCGGGGTAAGCGTCTCTCCCGTCCCCCTCCCCTCCCACGCATTCCATCTCCGTCATCTACGGGCAGCTAATAGCTAACGGGTCGGAGGGCCGCCTCCCCCCCCCCCCTTCTGCAGGAAATGGGAATTAGAACTTGGCAAACAGTTTACCGAGGAACAATGGACCCGTTGTTTCTTCCTTATATAGCCACGAGAGCACAAGAAACTTGCTATAAAATCTTATCCAGGTGGTACAGGGTCCCTGTAACCCTACATAAGTGGTTCCCCTCAGTATCAGATGTGTGTTGGAGATGCAGCGGCGCACCGGGAACTATGGTTCATGTCTGGTGGGGTTGTACTTGCCTCCAGCCCTTCTGGAAGGCAGTAGTAGCCCTTATCTCTGAGATAGCGGGTGCTCTCATCCCCAACACCCCTGAATCTGTCTTGTTTTTTATGTTCCCCATGGCCCAACAAAAATACAAAAGATCCCTCACCCGACATCTGTTGCAAGCTGCTAAGACAGTAATCCCCAGGCACTGGAGATCTACAGATGTCCCGTCCCTGGAGGAATGGTTTAGGAAAATCTCCCACATTCTTTGCATGGAGGAGCTCCTGGCCACAACTCCGAAGGAGATTTCCTCTTACACCTCTACTTGGTTTCCCTGGCTAGATTTCCTCACCTCATCCCGATATAAGACAGTCAGTCTTGCACAGCCGGGTGGCCAGGATCCCCCCCCCCCAACTAGGTCAATGCTGGCTGGTGTGACTCTGGGGCGCCCGGACTTCCTAGGTTCTGCTCATCGCCGATTATTCAGGTATGGATCATGTAAATAACGCGTGTTTCTCTCTTCAGCTTTTTCCATCCTTTTTCTCTCTGCTTTACCCCTCCATTTCCCCTTTCCCCTTCCTTTTGTCTTCCCTTGTCTGTCTCTTTATGTTGACAAGCCAAACACTTCCAAGGTAGTAGTTGCACTATATTAGGGCTTCGCCAGGCGCCTTAATTATGCTTATGCAAGTTGTTAGACTACCTCAAAAGCTCTTCTCATACGCCCTCGTGGTATTTCTACTCTGCTCTTGCTTAAGGTTATTATCATATGGGTGTCGGTAGCGTGGCCTGCTGTGCCTGGCCACTTAGGTTTGTTGGCCTACCCCGACTCTTCATGTCTTTTATCCTGTTTTGAATTTTATTCTTCTGTAATATGTAAAATCCTTAATAAATTCTTGAATTGGAAAAAAAAAAGTCAGCCGCCTTGGACAAAACTGGTAAGTCCTTTAGAATCTTAGCAGGAGCATTTTCCTTAACTAACTGGGTCTTCAGGTCCCCCAACCACACTCTAAAGGAACGGGCGACACAGGTTGCAGCTACATTAGTTCTATGGGCCCCAGTGGAAGCTTCCCACGTTTTATGATTGAAGTGATCAGCTTTAGAGTCCATTGGATCTGGCAAAGACTCTAAGTCCTCAAACGGCAAGCTGTTCTTTTTGGCTATTTTAGCAACAGGGTCATCCGCAGGTGTTTTGTCTCAAGCTTTAGAGTCAATTTCCTCAAAAGGATATTTCCTTTTAAAGAAACGTGAAATTAAAAATTTCCTGTCTGGGTTTTCCCATTCCTTTTTAATTAGTGACTTAATATTAGCATGGAGGGAAAAGGTATGTATCTTCTTAGGCCCTAGCCCTTCATATAAGGCATCTTCTGCTAATTTAGGCTTCTTAACCACCACTATATTCATGGATTGCCTGATGGCTTTAATACGTTGATCTGTATCCTCTGCAGGGAATAATGCATTACTGGGAACAGATTCTTCCTCCTCCTCCCCAGAGGCCACTTCTACTTCCCCTTCTTCCAAATCTAGCCAGGTAACTGTCAGAGCTGGATCAGGTTCGGCTTGACTACCTGAGGGACCGGCCAAATCCTGTTGGGGAGTCAGATTGAATTGACTTAGTGATGATTTGATTTCATCCCTCACCATTTGCTTAAAGTGACACTGTCACCACAGTTTTCATTTTTTCATAATTTTCAAGGTTTAATTTACTAATATTGCTGTGTCCATAGCTAATTTCAGACAAATTATCAAGTTGATTGTTCAAGAGAAAAATGAACTTTTATCACCTTGTTATTGCGCCACCTGGGCGGGGCTAGTCCACGAAGCGCCACATCGCCCCGCCCACTCCACCACAATTGACCCCGCCCCCTTTGCTACGTCATTTCTTCAGGCCGCTCTGCTGCAGCGGCCTCCGTCTTTTTTGGCCCTCCCAGCCTGTGCAGGGACGTTGGGAAGTGCGCGTTCACATCACCCAGAGCGTGATCTTCTCCTGCACCAACCAGCCTGGCTGTGCTTGCGTTCGCATAGCCCGCGGCTGTCAGGTGCAGGCATGGTGGGGCTGTGTGCAGTCCATCTGTGCCCTGTTGTCCCCCGGACCTCTCGCTGCTGGCTGTGCCGGCGTCTGCACAGCCAGCAGCGATCTGATGCGGTAGAGGCGCAGTGCGGCCGTCCTGCTTGCACTGTGCCGGTGGTGGCCAGTGTGTGACAGAGAAGAAAGCTGCGGGCGGCCAACAATTTTACTAGCTGTTCGGACTGCGCCTGTGCACTACTGCATCAGATTGCTGCTGGCGGTGCGGACGTCAGCACAGCCAGCAGCGAGAGGTCCGGGGGACAACAGGGCACAGATGGACTGCACACAGCCCCACCATGCCTGCACCTGACAGCCGCGGGCTATGCGAACGCAAGCACAGCCAGGCTGGTTGGTGCAGGAGAAGATCACGCTCTGGGTGATGTGAACGCGCACTTCCCAACGTCCCTGCACAGGCTGGGAGGGCCAAAAAAGACGGAGGCCGCTGCAGCAGAGCGGCCTGAAGAAATGACGTAGCAAAGGGGGCGTAGTAAACGGCGGTGGAGTGGGCGGAGCGATGTGGCGCTTCGTGGACTAGCCCCGCCCTGGTGGCGCAATAACAAGGTGATAAAAGTTCATTTTTCTCTTGAACAAGCAACTTGATCATTTGTCTGAAGTAAGCTATGAACACAGCAATATCAGTAAATTAAACCTTAAAAATTATGAAAAAATGAAAACTGTGGTGACAGTGTCACTTTAATGCTATTTGCCAGTGCTGAGGATTCCTGTGCAAGAAAACGATCAACACATGCAGGACAAACAGATCTATGATAGTCCTCTTTTAGCTCCCTTCTACATTCACCACACTCTTTGCAGTGATGCCTCTCAGAAGATTTGCTAGAGGATTTAGAACTGGGAGGTGATTTCTAAAATACAAATGGCAAAAAACACCCCATTATAAAAAGTGTAAAAAAAAGAGGACCTTTCACCAACCACTGGTGTTCACTGGTACCGGACTAGAGGCACTGGAGCTTCTCCTCTCACTCCTTTCTGCCAGATCATGGTGTCCTTTGTCCCCTCCAGATGGTTCAGACAGACATCGCTGCAGGAGGTGTACCAGAGGACTTTCTTATGCAGTTAGGCTGGCTGGTGGGAGTCTCTGTGCCTCTGGACGCTAGAGAGGGTTTAGACGCTCATCCACAGCTGCTGGGGTTTCAAATAGCGATTCCCGGGAAAACGTCATCAGGAAGCGCCGGGCAACACCACGTATATGCATGCGTACGTCCGACGCCCAGGGAAACCGGAAGCCGAGCTGTGATTGGTTGCTGTGGGCAGTTTACACTAGGGATGTCACGATACCAGAATTTTGAGTTCGATACCAATACCAACTTTTTTATTTCGATACTCAATACCATTTCGATACTTGATTCAATATAATGCTGTTTTCTGATTCCCATAACTTTTAAAATCTTTCAGCCGGTAGGGCTGTCTGAGAGTCTTTTTTTAGTGCGCAGTGATTTGCAGCTTTGATTGGTACCGTGTTTGCATATATGACTTTTTTGGTGCAAACACTGTATACTGTGCGAGATTGGGAAGGTAGTATGGCTGACACACAGTATAGTATGTTGGGGGTAGTAGTTGTATGACTGACACACAGTATAGTATGTTGGGGGTAGTAGTTGTATGGCTGACACACAGTATAGTATGTTGGGGGTAGTAGTTGTATGGCTGACACACAGTATAGTATGTTGGGGATAGTAGTTGTATGGCTGACACACAGTATAGTATGTTGGGGATAATAGTTGTATGGCTGACTCACAGTATAGTAGGTTGGGGGTAGTAGTAGTATGGGAGATGCACAGTATAGTAGGTTGGGGGTAGTAGTAGTATGGGAGATGCACAGTATAGTAGGTTGGGGGTAGTAGTAGTATGGCAGATGCACAGTATAGTAGGTTGGGGGTAGTAGTATGGCAAATGCACAGTATAGTATGTTGGGGGTAGTAGTAGTATGGGAGATGCACAGTATAGTATGTTGGGGGTAGTAGTAGTATGGGAGATGCACAGTATAGTAGGTTGGGGGTAGTAGTAGTATGGCAGATGCACAGTATAGTAGGTTGGGGGTAGTAGTATGGCAAATGCACAGTATAGTATGTTGGGGGTAGTAGTATGGCAAATGCACAGTATAGTATGATGGGGGTAGTAGTAGTATGGCAGTTGCACAGTATAGTAGGTTGGGGGTAGTAGTAGTATGGCAGATACACAGTATAGTAGGTTGGGGGTAGTAGTAGTATGGCAGATGCACAGTATAGTAGGTTGGGGGTAGTAGTATGGCAAATGCACAGTATAGTATGTTGGGGGTAGTAGTAGTAGGGCAAATGCACAGTATAGTATGATGGGGGTAGTAGTAGTATGGCAGTCGCACAGTATAGTAGGTTGGGGGTAGTAGTAGTATGGCAGATGCACAGTATAGTAGGTTGGGGGTAGTAGTAGTATGGCAAATGCACAGTATAGTATGATGGGGTAGTAGTAGTATGGCAGATGCACAGTATAGTAGGTTGGGGGTAGTAGTATGGCTGACACATAAAACAAGTAAAGTATATTGGGGGTAGTAGTAGTATGGCTGACACATAACATTAGTATAGTATATTGGGGATAGTAGTTGTATGGTTGACACATAGCTATACAACTACTATCCCCAACATACTATACTAGTGCCGACCCAGCACTAGTATAGTACATTGGGAATAGTAATAGTTGTAGTGGAGCAGAACCCTCACCTCCTGCTCCATGCTGCCCGGTCCCGGCATCACTCCTCCCTCCCTCCTCGTTGTGACTCCCAGCCCCCACACCACACAGGCCGCAGCCTCCTCACTACGGGACAATCTCTAAAGCCATCGGCTGCTGCGCACGGAGCGGCTCGGATGCTGCTGACACAGCGGCATCTACACAGTTAAATAGCCGGTGTAACTGTGTAGATGCCGCTGTGAAGTGTCAGCACTCAGCAGCATCCGAGCTGCTCCGTACGCCGCAGCCGATGGCTTTGGAGATTGTCCTGTAGTGAGGAGGCTGCAGCCTGTGTGCGGGGGCTGGGAGTCACAACGGAGCACAGCCCAGTATAAATACCGCTCCATTAGTGACATCGGCATGCCGTACCCGGACGGCCCGCGCAGGTTGCAGACCAGGGGTCGGCCAGTGGGAAGTGTGGGGTTAACCCCCGGGCGCGACACATGTGCTGTGGCACGCTGGCTCACTAACCTGCTTGACCGGGCAGCATGGAGATGGAGCAGAAGTTGGTGAGCAGCGTGGGGGAGAGAGATGACACCGGGACCAGGCAGCATGGAGAAGGAGTTGGTGAGCCGGGCAGGGGGTGGGGAGCACACAGAGAACACGGCCGGCACTCAGATAGCCGCCGGCCGTGTTCTCTGCACTATACTCTATGTTAAGCTGCGCTATTGCACATCTTAACATAAAGTATCATTACCAGGAAATCCTGGTACCGAACAGTTTTTTTGCCCCGAATATCGATATTAGTATCGATATTTCGGTGCATCGTGCATCACTAGTTTACACCAGGTGTATATTTACCCCCTTTCATTAATCTCCCCCATTGAGTTTTTGGGCGTCCACTTGGTAAATGAGGTTCAAGTTGGATAAATGTAAAGTTATGCACCTGGGTACTAATAACCCGCATACATCATTTCCTGGTCGTCCTACGGCAGCACACCATGGGTTAATGTGACGTCATCTAACCGGATAGAAGAGGGTTAATCTAGCAATAAGCATAGTTAATTAGATGAATTCAAACCACGCCCCCTAAGGGGGCTATATCTAGCTGCTAGGTCCAGATACCATTGTATTTTTTTCTCTTCTAAACGGATAGAGAGGTTAGCCACGGAGTCTTATCTGTGGCTAACTATAGATATATTTATTTATTTATTTTCTCACTAATTTAATTACCTTTTGGATCCCTGTGGTGTTTATCCAGGGATATCACATGTTTAAAGAAGGTAGAGTACATTACAAGGGATCTGACAGGGAAACACTGTTTAGTGTTTCCTGAGACCGCACTGTCAGTCCTACATAATGGAGGGCCCGGAAGCACTACATGTTTATGTGGGCAGGGTCGGCAGATGGCAACGCACCTCAGGCAGTACCTAGAGACTCTACTAGGAGCGCAACCGCGCGGATCAAGTGCCATCAGGGATTCAGAGAAGTGTCGGAGGAGGCGGCGGCCGAAGGTAGGCCGCATCCGGAAGTAAGTCACCGGAAGTGACGACATCGGGTAGAGGCCGAAGCCACTGGAGATTAGCGGACACCCGGAAATACGTCACCGGAAGTGACGACATCGGGACGGAAGCCTGCGTCGCGCTGGGAGGACGCGGGCGAACGCTGCGGCGGTATCTTTAAAAGGAGATACACATGGCGCCGATACTGCACGCCGCCGGGAAGCAGATTCTTCACGGTGCAAATGTAAGTAACCGGAATCATAGCAGCTTGTGGTTTCACAAGCAATGTAATACAGTGAGGCACATCGGGTCATAAGGACTGCTAGTCTGAGAGCATGGTACTATTGCTATGCATAAGCATCTGCATTATCAACACCCGGTCTATGTGGATGGATTGTCTCTGTGGTTTCACAGCAGTCCAAATAATATTGATATATGTATCTCCTGTACTGCCTGCATACATTAGAGGTTTCTCTTATATGTATTTGCATTAAAATATACGATTAATTAATTGTACTATAGTCCTTATAGAAGTAGGCTGTATTATCATCCTGATGCGAGATGTTGAGTTTTGCTCTTGCTGCCAAAGGAGTGATTACTATCATCCTCCTTTCTGTGCTTTCAGATGTCGAGTCCTCCTTCCAAAAGATAACGCAAGGCAAAGCATAATATCTGTACAAGATGTGAACAGCCCATGCCGGAATCCTGGGACCGGGACTCCTGTGCCAATTGTTTGGCCTTAGATCAATCTCAAGGGGAAACAGCAGTCTTTTTGTCATGGTTTAACCCTTAGGGGACACAGCCAGTTTTGGTGTTTATGACACGGCCAAATTTTTCAAATATGACATGTGTCACTTTATATATTGATAACTCTGGAATGCTTTTACCGATCCTTGTGGTTCCAAGATTGTTTTTTCGTGACATGTTCCACTTCATGTTAGTGGTACATTTGGGCCGATACTTTTTAACTTTTTTTGTAAAAAACTCCAAAATAATGTGAAAAATTGAAAAAAATTGCATTTCTCTAAATTTGAAAGTCTCTGTCAGTAAGGAAGATAGTTATACCACATAAATTATTGATTAATTCATATCTATAACATGTCTACTTTATGTTGGCAGCATTTGGTGGGCATGCTTTAATGTTTTTAGTATTTTAGAGGCAGTAATTGTTTAGTAGCAATTTTCTGAAATTTTGTGAAAATTTTAACTCTGAATTTTTTAGGGACCAGTTCAGGTTTGGAGAATATTCTAGAGGTCTGGATAGTAGAAACTCCCATAATTCACCCCATTTTGAAATCTTCACCCTTTCAAGTATTCAAATTGACATTTAAAACAGTTTTTAACCCTTTAGGCATTTCACAGGAATAACTGCAAAGTAAGTGTGAAAAGTAAAAATTTCCATTTTCTTGGCAGATATTCCAATTCAGTCTTATTTTTTTCATACCGCACAGCTATAAAAAGTGAAATGCAATAACACATTTATTCCTCTGAATCTGCAGTTTTTACAAATAACCCATTTGTGGACGTAAAGTGTTGTGCGGGCACACAACACAGCTCAGAAGAGAAGGAGCACCCTTTAAATTTTGGAGTGTGGATTTGGCTGGAATAAATGTACGAGACCATGTTACAGTTACAAAGCCGCCCTAGTGCAAAGACAGTGGAAACCCCTCCACAAGTGACCCCATTCTGAAAAATAGACCCCTTAAGGAATATAACAAGGGGTACAGTGGGCATTTGGACCCTACAGGTTTTTCACAGTTTTTTGCAAAAGTGAGCTGTCAAAATGAAAAATCAAATTTTTCACATTTATACATTGGTGAAACCCCAAATTTTTCAAATTTCAAAAAGCTTGGAGGAGAAAAAGCCCCCCAATATTTGTAAAGCAATTTCTCCTGAGCACAGAAATACCCCATTTGTGAACCTAAAGTATTATATGGGCGTACAACAGGGCTCAGAAGACTGACACTTACAGACACCTGCTAATGGAGGCTGACTGACGCTTACTGACACCTGCTACTGGATGCTGACTGATGCTTACTGACACCTGCTAATGGACGCTGATTGACGCTTACTGACACCCGCTAATGACGGACAGTGAATGACACTTACTAACGGATGCTGAATGATGCTGAATGATACGTACTGACGGACACTGACATTCACTGACGCTGACTGACCCTTACTAACGGACGCTGACTGACACTGACTCTTACTAACGGACACTGATGCTTACTAACGGACGCTGGCTCTGACACTTACTAACGGACGCTGACTGACACTGAAGCTTACTGACGGACGCTGACTGACACTGACAAAAATGCTCACTAACGGGCGCTGACGGACACTAAGATCTCCCTTATTACTGGGAGATCACAGGGAAGGGGGTACTTTTTATTATGTGCGTGTGTGTGTGTGTGTGTGTGTGTGTATGTTTCACAGTATATGGATGCAGGCTCTGATCTCACAAAGTGAGGGATCAGAGCCTGCATCCATGCTCTGCCACGTTCAGATACTGTGATTGGCAGCTCTGATCACAGAGCTGCCAATCACAGTATATAGCAGCATGTACCAGCGTCATTACACAGATGCTGGTACATGCTGCTGCAGCAGGAGGAGGGTCACAGCCGAGGTCGCTCCTTCCCCCTCCTCCTCGCAGCACTGGCTCAGAGTGAGTTCCGGGATCCAGTTTGGCGTGGAGGAGGGGGAAGGAGACTCCGGCACAGACATCTCGGGTGGCGGCGATCAGCGAGGGTATGGTCCGGCACCGGGGGGGGGGGGGGGGGGGTGGGCTGCAGCGGCATCAGAGGATGCGGGGGAGGGGGGAACAGAGGACACAGCAGGTTGGGGACAAGGATCGGGGGACACAGCGAGGGGGAAGAGGAACGGAGGACACAGAGGGCAGGAAGAGGATGACGAGGACCGGGGACACGGGGGGTCGGGTGTTTGGGGACGACAGGAATCGCGGGACACAGCAGAACGGGGGCCACAGCAGCTGGAGGGGGGTGGTCGGGCGGGGATGGCACGGCAGCAGCTTCCCCCGGATCCCGGAACTCAGCAGAGACCGGTACCGAGGGTTTGCGGCTTGCTTCACCGGTATCAGTGGATCATTACCGATCCACTGATGCCGGTGATTGGCTGTGCTGGACCCCTTCAGGGGGACCAGCGGCAGCTACTCTAAACTGTCAGCTATCAGCTGACAGTTTAGTTTCGGCTCCCGGTCACTGTTTGTGTAAACAGTGAGCACCGGGAGCCGGGAAGTTATAGTACGTCCTGGTGCGGAAAGTAACCTCCTGCCAGGACGTACTATAACGTCCTAGTGCGCCTATGGGTTAAAAGCCAGCTATTGGATACATTTCAAGAGGTCAAATCTACTCTAAAGCAATCACAGCCCCTGCAGCCAGTCCAGCCTGCTCACTCTGCTCAGTCTCAGCCTGTCTTATCATCTGCGTCTCTGGAGGCCTCTGATGCTGATTCTGCGGATTATGAGTCAGAAATAGAGGAGAAGGATGAAATGTTTTTCATATTAAGTTAATTTCCAGCATTAAACAGACTCTGGAATCAGAAATGGATGTCAGTCAGAGTACTAAAAGACAGCAGCTATTTCATTTCCCCATTTCCAAAAACAAGGTACTACCTAATCATCCAATTATGAAGGACTGGCTTCAGAGGGTTTGGATTAAGCCAGAAAAACGTTTTGACCAAGGGGCCAAGTTTAAATCTATCTATAGACTTGAACCTGACTTTTTTTCTGAGTGGGAAACCCCCCCAAAGATTGATCTACCAGTTGCACGTCTATCGAAGAAATCGGTCTACCCGGCGGACGATTCTTCTCTGCTCCCCGACCCGATGGATAGAAAAGCAGATTCTATACTAAAGCTGCCTCCTGCTCTGCCAGAGTGGCTTCCTACTGTGTCCCGGTAGCCCGGGCCCTCCGTGTTTGGCTGAGCCAGCTGACTCAGGATATTGAACAGGGAGTGAAGAGAGAGGACTTGTTGAAGGATATGTCAATGTTGAAATCTGCGACAGACTTCCTTTGTGATGGTGCTATGGATTCCTTAAAATTCGCCTCTAAAACTATGGCTGTCTCCAACGTAGCCAGAAGAGCTTTGTGGATCAAACAGTGGCCCGGGGATGTGCCAGCGAAGCATAATTTCTGCACGCTGCCATTTCATCCGTCCTCACTGTTTGGTCCACAATTGAAGGAGATTCTAAAGTCCCTGAATGAAGAAAAGGGTGTTAAATTCCCTCAAGCATATAGGAAGAAGAATCCTAGATATTTTCAAGGAAGATCCAGAAACTCTCCCAAGCGGCAACGTAATTTTCGTCCCTCAGGCAGACGAGGAGGATATAAGCCGAAGCAGGAAAACTCTGCAAAGAGGAAGCCTTTTCAGGGTAAAAATCAGACCAATGACATCAGGCCTTCCAATCCACCAGTGGGAGCCAGATTAAGTCATTTCGCAAATCACTGGTCGGAGACATTTCAAGATGCCTGGGTCACCTCAACAATAACCCGCGGATACTGCCTAGAATTCCACCAGACAGGTTTATGATAAACAAAAATGTAAGACCTGTTATTTTCGACCTGCTAGACCAGTTTGTGCAAAAACAAGCATTGGAGATTGTTCCCACCCCATCAACAACAAAGAGGGGTTTATTCACCAATATTTGCAGTCCCCAAGACAAGCGGAGAATGGCATCTTGTCATAGACCTTACTTACCTAAACAGATTCCTTTTGAAGAAACATTTCAAGATGGAAACCATCCAATCAGCAGTGATGAACATCCAGGACAGCGATCTGCTTGCAAAAATAGACCTGCAGGATGCGTATTTGCACATCCCGATACTGAAGGCCCACAGACAATATCTTCGTCTGGCAGTTCGCACTTCTCAGGAAATCATCCATTACCAGTTCACATGCCTCCCTTTTGGCATAAGCTCGGCACCCAGGGTCTTGGCGGTAGTCCTAGCAGCAGCCCTGAGACTACAGGGAATCTTCATCACACCCTATCTGGACGATTGGCTCCTCAGGGCCTCCTCTACCGAAACCCTTACACACCATCTTTCAGTCACACTACAGTGCCTCTCCAAACACGGTTTCCTGGTAAACCACAAGAAATCTCACTTGATTCCTACCCCCAAAATTCAATTCCTGGGCTTCATCATCAACACCCGAGAGATGAATCTTCAGTTATCCAAAGACAGGATCTCAAATATCCAGAGTTCAGTACGCAACCTGGTACGTTACAACTTCTGCAGGGTAAGATACGCCATGAAGGTCTTGGGACTACTAACATCTTCAATAGAAGCAGTTCCTTGGGCAAAGGCTCATTTCCGCCCCTTACAAAGGCATATTCTCCATTTCTAGGACAGATCACAGGGCAGCCTAGACAACCAAATACCTATGTTCCCGTCGGTAAAGAACAGCCTCATCTGGTGGCTGACTACACCTCATCTGACCCAGGGGAGATCTCTAGTTCATCGTCTTCCTACAGTCATCACTACGGATGCATCAGGTTTGGGTTGGGGTGCCCATATCAACAGTCAATGGATACAAGAAAAATGGACACCAGAAGAAAGAAAACTTTCCTCCAATCTCAGGGAACTGAGAGCAGTCAAGCTGGCATTAGCTCATTTTTAACATCTCCTATGCCATCAGCCAATCCAGGTACAGTCCGACAATCTCTCAGCCGTGTATTATATCAATAAACAAGGAGGGACGAGAAGTCCACAGCTGGAAAAAGAATGCTCCCAGATAATGAGGTGGGCAGAGAGGTACGTAGACTCGATATCGGCAATTCACATCAAGGGTACCCTGAACATTCAGGCGGACTGGTTAAGCCGAAACTTCCTCCTTCCTGGAGAATGGGAATTAAACCCCAACATCTTCAAGAAGATAGTGGACAGGTGGGGACGTCCAGCCCTAGATGCGATGGCGTCCAATCGGAACAGGAAGATAGAGAGATTTTGCTCCCTGTCGAGACAAGGGAATCCGGTGGCCATAGACGGGCTGTCAATAAGTTGGTGAGGAATCTTCGTCTATGTATTTCCTCCCTTTCCAATGATTCCCCGTGTTCTGCAGAAGATACAGCAGGAAAAAGTGGAGGCCATAGCAATACTACCCTACTGGCCTCGCAGAGCCTGGTTTCCACTCGCGTTGAAATTATCGAGAGGAGAATTTTGGAGACTACCACATCAGGAGAATCTTCTATTGCAAGAAGGAATGAAGCACCCTCAGGTGCACCAGCTACACTTAACAGCGTGGAGGATGAACGGTCAGTCTTAAGAAGGAGAGGTCTCTCTGATAAAGTAGTGGATACTATCCTAGCTTCCAGACGACCAAGTACCAATAGAGCGTATGCCAGAATTTGGAAACTTTACTCTCTTTGGTGCAGGGAAACATCCAGAGAGACTCAGGAGGTGGCCTCGGTCCTTCAATTCCTCCAGAATGGGTATGACAAGGGCCTCAAGTTAAATACCCTGAAGGTCCATCTTACGGCCATTAATGCCCATACTGAGGGTCGTTTTTCAGGAGTGGCCCTTATATCCAGATTTTTCCGGGCCATAGCAAAACTCAGGCCTACCTACCATAACCCAGTACCCTCCTGGGATCTTACCATAGTGCTAAGGCAGCTATGCAGCAGCCCATTCGAGCCATTAGAAACATCGGATATAAGGATGCTGTCCTGGAAGATGCTATTCCTAGTAGCGATTACATCAGCAAGACGAATCAGCGAACTTCAGGCCTTATCATGTAAGGACCCATACCTACGCTTCTACCGCATGCAGTGGTACTTAGAACAATGCCGGGGTTCCTACCAAAAGTAGCCTCATCTGCAAATCTAAACCAAGAAATTATTCTTCCAGTCCTGGAGGGAACTTCAGACTCTAATGCCCACTTATTAGACGTAAAAAGAGCCATATCCTGTTATTTGGAAAGGACAAGAACAAACAGATCATCCGAATCCTTATTCCTACTCTACTCCGGTCCTAACCGGGGAGCCAAAGCCAGTAAAGCCTCACTGTCAAGATGGATAAAAGAGACTATAAAATTCTGCTACATAGCAGAAGGCTTAGAATCACCATTATCTCTCAGAGCTCATTCAACGAGATCAACCGCTGCTTCCTGGGCTGAAAGAGCCAATATCCCATTAGAGGAGATCTGCAGGGCAGCCACATGGTCATCAGCCTCTACGTTTGTAAAGCACTACCGGCTTGACATATTATCCTCTGAGGGGTCGGCCTTTGGCAAAGGAATAATCATAGGAGCTACAAGATGATCCCACCCTTATGTAAGGTACTGCTTTCTATGTCCCATGGTGTGCTGCCGTAGGACGACCAGGAAGTGGAAAATTTTACTCACTGGTAATTTTCATTTCCTGGAGTCTGTAGGCAGCACAAGCTTCCCATCCTGATGTTCTATTGCTATATGTATTATACAATGGTATCTGGACCTAGCAGCTAGATATAGCCCCCTTAGGGGGCGTGGTTTGAATTCATCTAATTAACTATGCTTATTGCTAGATTAACCCTCTTCTATCCGGTTAGATGACGTCACATTAACCCATGGTGTGCTGCCTACGGACTCCAGGAAATGAAAATTACCGGTGAGTAAAATTTTCCACATGTCCTAGGGGGAGTTATACTGGGAGAGTCACTGGTGGAGAAGGATCGGGGTGTACTCGTAGATAAAGACTACAGAACAGCACACAATGTCAATGAGCTGCTTCTAAAGCCAGCAGGATACTGTCAGGCACTAAAACATGCATGGAGTCTTCGGACAGGAGTATTACAGCTTTATAAAGTTTTTCTGCGGCCTCATCTGGAGTCAGTTTTAGGCCCCGATTCATAGAAAGGATGTCCTAGAGCTGGAAAAGGTACAAAAATGGGCAACTAAACTAATAAGGGGAACAGAGCATCTTAGTTATGAGGATAGATTAAAAGAAGTAAATTTGTTTAGTCTCAAGAAGAGATGTTTAAGGGGAGATATGATTAATTTATTTAAATATATAAAATGGCCCCTACAAAATTATGGGGAAAATATGTTCCAGGTAAAACCCCCTCAAAGGACAAGGGGGCACTGCCTCCACCTGGAGAAAAAAAGGTAAAATTTTCAAAGGCAACGAACCTTCTTTACCATGAGAACAGTGAATCTGTAAAACAGTCTACCCCAGGATCTGGTCACAGCAAAATAGAACCTATCCATCATCCATCCCCTCCTTGGTTAAAGTTGATGGACATGTCTTTTTTCAACCATACTAACTATGTACGTGTCCCTACTGGGTGCCTTGTTCATGCAGGACCCAGAGACCTCGACCTGTGGATCCAGAAACATGTGTGCTTCAATCGCTCCTGATGGTACATCCACAGTTGGGAGTCTGTGGATGTAGACGTGGCAGCCAATACGGTTGAAGATACCCACTGTGGTTCCAGGGGAACGACTGCCTCTACAGGAGAAGGTGACATGTTGTGTTCCGACTTTGGGACTGACCCCTAAAGCAGAAGGTAAAATAGTGTGCTTACTTTCGCCCTGCTCCTGAAGCAGGTGAGATGGTGCCTGCCGACTGGAAACTGCCACTAGAGGCTAAGTTGAGATGGTGTTTGCCAACTTAGGGCCCTATTACACAGGACGAAAAATCATTATATCGTTCGAATTTAAACGATAATAGTTCTGTATAATTGCAGGCAATGATCAAAAAAATCGTTTGTGTGTCGTTGATTTAGATCTGAACCTAAAATTGTCATTAATCGTTCGCTGTAATTCCACATTCGTTCAAGTTCCGCATTTGTTCACTAATAGTTCAGTGTAATTGCACATTGTTCATTGTTTTGCTGGGATCAGCAGGAGTAAACGATCATAGTAACGATCACAACTAACCACCATCGTTCTGTGTAATATGCTAAAAGGTTTCAGGTTAACGATAAACAATCTCGTTAGCGATCGTTTATCTTTAGTCGTTAATCATTAAAAATTGTTCCGTGTAATAGGACCCTTAGGAACTGCCCTAGAAGTAGAAGGGATTTGTCAAGGTGGATTTGGCAGCTGAATGGATGGCTTCTGGTAAAGGTGTCAAACACAGACCCTCATTTGTCTCCAGCAGGGCCTGCCCAGGCTGTTGTGGCTCTTTTTCCTCCCACACCTCAGGTTCTTTTGCTAATAAAAGAGGTCCCCAAGGCAACACACCTTGCAGTCACCCACCCTTGTGGCCCCCACATAGTTGTGTACTCCACCTCCTCACGGGGAGGTAGTTCCTCTTGATGGTGTGGCCACTAACAGAAAAAGAATACCCATTTTTGCAATCCCTGACAAAGCTGTATCCCCTAACATAATCAAATTCCTGGCCCACGGCTTCTCTCCAGACAGGTAACTGTTCTCCCAGTTTTGGCCAGTCCAGAAGTCTTTGCACTGCCCATTCCTGCCTTTTTCTTTAATCCATCTCCTAAAGCTCTGAGGTGAACTGGGGAGTAGGTTCTGCCACAGGAGGTGTCGTCTGGTCTCTCTGACAGTGTTCTGGGCCTAAGCCACCTGGAGAGGCTCAGACAAGCTTGACTGCCTCTCTGGGACTGCTGCACACTCATGCAAGCTTCACAGCCTCTGCAAAATCAGTATGACTTGAAGGCCTTAGTGGAACTGCTGCATGCTCAGGCACGCTTGATGGCCCCTCTGGGACAGCTGGATGCTCACTATGGTTTGATGGCCTTGATGGGACTGCTTCATGCTCAGGCACTCTTTTTTTTTTTTTTTAAATTGTAATTTTTATTGAAAGTTTTTTGTTTTATACAATACAGAAATCAATGTGTAAATGGCAAATGACAGTTGTATAATGGTCATGTACACAGAAACTTTGCATAAACATCAAAGAAAATACCCTACTAAGTCAAAGGGAGTTAGAGCTCAAAAGTAATAAAGGAACTCGGTACGACTACACCTCTAGCATAGTAGTGAGGAAAAACAAATTCTTTGGGGAAACAAGAAAAGAGACACAAGGAAGGGAATTGTGGTGAGAGTTTGCAAACTATGTAGTCTGTCCTGCACCAAAGGGTCTATCACGATCTGACTCTTTTTCTGCCCAGTATATGTCCCAAGGCCTCCAGACCTTATTTAAGTATTCAAGCTTATTATTAATCATTGCCGTTAGCTGTTCCATATTTCTGACATCCAATATCCGTGCATATAGATCGTTTCTGGTAGGTACAACCGTTTTCCTCCGGAACCGAGCTAACAGACATCTAGCCGCCGTAAGAATATGAAGCAATAATTTCATAGTTTTGGGCCCCAGCTTCATGGATGGTACGTTAAATAGACAGAAGTCAGGGTCTAGGGGGGTCTCAAGGCCACTAAGGTCTTTAATCAGGTCTCATACCATTTCCCAATAGGGAAATATTAAAGGGCATGTCCAATAAATATGCTGCAGGGTACCCCCTCCCACATCTCCAGCCGGTTAGACTGTCCGGCAAGCCTGGATGGAACAGGAAGGAGGTCATGGGGGAACATTTAGAGGCTAGGGAAAACTTTTTAATACATATGTTCCATATTCGCCTAGTGTGAGTTATAGGACCCAGAACCGGCCCTTGGAGGGGTGTGTTTAGGGTGGCCCACAGGAGAGAATTGGGGTGTATTGGGGCTATCCATAGTTTTTCAATCATCATCCACTTCGTGTAGGCCAGAGGCACTCCAAGCTGGAATATGACGTAGATGAGCTGCCCAATAATAGCAGTTTAAGTCTGGTAATGCCAGACCTCCCAGATATTTAGGGGCTTAAAGAATATTTTCTGCAACTCTATGCCGCCTGTGCGCCCACACGAAGCGAAGGATGGAGGCTTGAACAGTTTTCAATACACTCATAGGGACGGGGATTGGGAGGGTCTCGAAGTAATAGAGGATCTTAGGTAAAATAGTCATTTTGACTGCTGCTATCCGACCCAATAGTGAAATGGGTAAAGCATTCCACTTCTCCAAGAGGGATCAGATGTCAGCAAACAATTTGGGAAAGTTATGCGCATACAAAGATGAGTATGAATTTGTAATTTGGACCCCATGGTACTTGAGAGAGGTGTCCTTCCAATTATACTTAAAAATTGTTCTGCGCGTGGACAGTAACGGGTTGGGGATATTAATAGGGAGGGCTTCCGTCTTGGATGCGTTTACCTTATACCCGGAGAGATGACCAAAGGTAGCCAGTAGTGTGTGTAGGTTAGGGAGGGAGATATGTGGCTGAGTTAACGTAAGTAGGACGTCATCTGCGAAAAGGGATAATTTATATTCTTTTCCCCGTATTTGGACCCCGTGAATGTCCGGGTGACGACGTATGGCAGACGCCAGGGGCTCAATGCACATAACAAAAATCAGCGGCGATAGAGGGCACCCCTGGCGTGTGCCATTACGGATGTCAATCACACCAGACATAGCATGTGGGAACTTGATAGAGGCCATTGGTGAGGAATAAAGACCTCCGACCGCCTTAAGAAAAGTCCCTTGTAAGCCGTATGTTTCCAGTACTCTCATCATGAAGGGCCAGCCCAGGCGGTCGAAGGCCTTCTCCGCGTCAAGTCCCAACAACAATGCAGAGCCTTGCTCTTTATTTATTGCGTCTATCAAGTCTATCACTCTTCGAGTGTTGTCTCCCCCCTGTCGACACGCAACAAAACCAACTTGGTCTTTATCTATTAGCTGAGGTAGCCATCTCGACAGGCGGGAGGCAAGGATCTTAGTATATAGCTTGAGATCTGTATTCAAGAGAGCAATGGGGCGATAGCTCCCTCAGTCAGCCGGATCCTTCCCAGGTTTGGGGATTAAGGATATATATGCATGCGTTAGCGAGGTAGAGAGTGGGGCACCCACCAGAAATGCGTTAAACAAGTCCCAGAGACTTGCCTGCAGGTAGGGTTTTCAGTACGTCTCCCAGCTCCTCTGGCGTTACCTCTGCATTCAGTTCCTCAAGGGCCTCTGAGGGTAGTTTTGGTAATTGGCATTCAGTAAGGAAAGAGTCAAAGAGATTTGTACGTTCGATGGGGTCCCCGGGCAGTGGTGAGGGCAAATGGTACAAATCTGAAAAATATTTCCGAAATTTTTCGGCTATGGCTGAGGGGTCATGGAGTAAAGTGCCATCATTATCTCTTAACAAATGTGGAATTTGCTGTTCAGTGAGGTCACGCAATTGCTTGGCTAAAAGCGTGTGCGCTTTATTTCCTCTCTCATAATACTTTTGTCTTGTATATAAGAGGAGTTTCTCGACTTTGTGCAGGGCCAGGCTCATGCTCAGGCACTCTTAACAACCTCTATGGGACTTCAGTCACATACTTGAGCACCCGGGCCCAATATGGCTTCCCAGTAGGACGGTGGTGGACTATGTTGAAATGGCTGCACATGCCAGTCAGAGTTGATAGCTTCCCAGTAGCTGGGCAGAGATGTCATGGGAGCCGCTTGCCATGACACTATGACTTCCTACACTGGCCAGCCCATAGGGACTCCCGGTAAGCACCTTGCTTACATCTTCTACCATACTTTTCTCTACTATGGTTTCATTTTCATGCAGAGCTGGAAATACAGGGGCAGAGCCAAACAAAGAGTCCCAGTACTGCAGACGCCATAGCTTAGCTGTTTTAGTGCAGTTCATTTAAAGTAATACTGTGCCCTCCATTACTCTAAAGGGGTTATCCAGAGCTACAAAAACATGGCCACTTTTCCCCCTCTCGTCTCCAGATTGGGTGTGGTTTTGAAACTCAGTACCATTGAAGTAAATGGAGCTTAATTGCAAACTGCACCTGAACTGGAGACAACAGTAGGGGGAAAAGTGGCCATGTTTTTGTAGCGCTGGATAACCCCTGAGAGGGGGCCCAACTGTTGTAAAGCCCTGCCAAGTTCACACTGTTAATCAATGAAATGAAGTGAGAGCAAGGGGGGGAGGCAGTGGTCTTGGCAGCCCATTTGAGAGTGCAATACACTTTGTGATAACAAACCATGCTCCTCTTAAAACCAATGGGAACTGGGGCTATAAGGCTGTTTCCTTTACATCTTTTGCAAGTTCAGAGTGGGTGGTTATAATTCAGCTGGATAATATGTCATCAGTGGTTTTATGTCAACAAACAGTCTGCTTCCAAAACAGATCTCTCCAGATGACATACGCTGTTCTGGGAACTTACCAATGGGTACCTCCTCCAGATTTCGAAACACACTATGCAATATACTACCTGGGTACATCTAGCTAGATTGATCTTGGTCTAATCATAAACATTTATAAACCACCATAAACTGGACATCATGACTGAGAGGTGGCTTTTGGCAGGTTTCCAGGACTATTGAGTTTAATCCTCCCTGCCTCCTCACCGGTTCCATTATTGCCTCCTAATTCCCATGTGTGCTGGAGCCAGACTATATGGAAAGTTAAGACACTCTCACCGAAACCTCTAATAAACATTATTGTTTGCATACTTTATACTTTCTTCTTGTGAACCAGAGCTTTTATGGTCTCTGTGTGGATATTAGCAAATTTTTTTGTGTAAAAATAAATCCCCATCCACAGGCGCTGGGAGCTCCCAGGTCCAGTCCGCAGAACATTATCTGTGTACAGACGGAATTCTGCAGACATGTGAATGACCCCTGTGTTACATGGCCCAACGTGTGCTATAAAGCGAGCACCGATCTGCTAGGCTTACTGAGCCTATTACAAAACTCGATGATGATTCAGCAAAGGCTGCACAGACATTGTTAGTGATGTCCGTGCAGCCCTTGCTGTGTATATAATAAAAAAATTATATTTTATTTACCTGTCTACACTACCTGGTGTTCTCCTGGCTTTTTCCCACTGCAGCCACTGCTAAAGTGTCTAAACTTGTCTGTATAGTGACAGGCCACTCAGCAAATATAAAAAGTATAACTATTACTTCCTATACTCTTTCATCAGCTGCCGACCACACACCTATTACAAAGAGCAATGAGGGGTCAGCAGCCAATGATTTTTAAACCTGCTGAAAGACAACGATCAGCCAATTATCGTCTCCTCAGCTGATCGTTTTTTTAGTACACAGGGTAATATCTGCCCGATTCTGCCTCTTATTGCCTTGGTAATAGGAACCAAAGTTTAAAAACCAACTATTACTATGTTTAAAGTGTGCCAGACTACTGAGACTTCAGAATTTTTTGCCATATAATTGCGCAATTTAGGCCATACCCCTTTTGTTTTGACCACAACCCCGTCTCCAGTTCTAAACCCTGTTGTAAACGTCTAAAACAAAAAAAAAAAGTCCAAAACTTCACTTTTTTTACTTGACTTTTTTGAGTGCAGACTCATTAGTACATGATGGCTGTAGTTTTCTATTGAAAACAAGCTAAATATCTTTTTGTTATTCCTGCTTGACATACATAATCTTTTATCAATCTAAGTGCAGTTTTATTTATCACATCTCAGCTGCATGTACAGTACATGTACATGTGTTTTTAGGTTGTTGGTAGTTTGTAAGCATACTTAAATATATTGTACACTATATAATGTACCCAGTGCTGCACGGGTATTGTCAGTGTGTTAATTATATTAGTTCCAAGGGTGTCCAGGAGGCCAGTCTATTCCCCCTTTTTTTTGTTTAAGAGGAAATCGCCAGGAGCCCTAAATACCCAGACAGTTCTGCACTGTTTCTGTTAATTGTAGCTTATGCACATTGGAAATAAACTAAAAATTTGAAACATCCTAAATACCTAAAAACTGAGATGTCATGTGATCAGACTGTATACAGAGCCTGGTTATATACAACACTGGCAGTGTTATATACACCCTGTTTATATACAGCATTGGCAGTGTTATATACAGCCTGGTTACATGCAACATTGGCAGTGTTACATACAGCCTGGTTGTATACAACATTGGCAGTGTAGTATACAGCCTGGTTATATACAACATTAGCAGTGTTGTATATAGCCTGGTTATATACAACATTGGCAGTGTTATTGCCAGGTGCATTGACATAAAAGATTTTTACCCGATACAACTCTGGAGCAGCAACATACAATTGTCCATGTGGAAAACATGCAGAATCTAGATTTATGCCACCACTTGGGCCTTTTTTATTGTCATTGCAAATGGTGCTTAACAGGAAACTGCAATTGTCTAAAAGATATTGTAATCATCTAAAAAGATATAAGTTAATCAGTGGATTTCGTGTATACCTATAGTTGGAGGGGTTCTGTATACCTAAAGAGTATAGTTTTTAGGGGCCCTGTATACCTGTAGGGTATAGTTGGGGTGGAGGGCTGTATACCTGTAGTGTAGAGTTGAGGGGGGGTCCAGTATACCTGTACTGTATAGTTTGGGACTCCTGTAAACCTGTAGTATATAGTTGGTGAAGGTGCTATATACCTGTAGTATATAGTTGGTGGAGGTCCTGTTTATAGTTTGAGCATCCTGGATACCTGTATTTTATAGTTCAGGGTTCCAGTATACCTGTAGTGCATAGTTTGGCGGTCCTGTATACTTGCAGTGTATAGTTTTGGGGGGGTCCTGCATACCTGAAGTGTATAGTTTGGGGATCTTGTGTACCTGTAGTATATAGTTGGTGGAGGTCCTGTACACCTGTAGTATATAGTTTGGGGGTCCTGTATACCTGTAGTATATAGTTGGTGGAGGTCCTGTACACCTGTAGTATATAGTTGGTGGAGGTCCTGTATACCTGTAGTATATAGTTTGGGGGTCCTGTATACCTGTAGTTTATAGTTTGGGGGTCCAGTATACCTGAAGTGTATAGTTTTGGAGGTCCTGGATACATGTAGTGTATAGTTAGTGGAGGTCCTGGATACCTGTAGTATAGTTTTGGGGGTCCTGTGTCCCTGTAGTATATAATTTTGGGGCCCTGTATACCTGTAGTATATAGTTGGTGGAGGTCCTGCATACCTGTAGTGTACAGTTTGCAGGGTCCTGTATAGCAGTATAGTTTGGGGGTCCTGTATACCTGTAGTATATAGTTGGTGGAGGTCCTGTATACATGTAGTATATAGGTTGGGGGGGGTCCTGTAAATACGTAGTGTATAGTTTTGGAGGGTCCTGTAAACCTGTAGTGTATAGTTGGTGGAGGTCCAGGATACCTGTAGTACATCAGTGGTGGAGGTCCTGTATCCCTGTAGTATATAGTTTGGGGGGTCCCGTATACCTGTAGTATATAGTTGGGTGGAGGTCCTGCATATCTGTACTGTATAGTTTTGGGGTCCTGTATACCTGTACTGTATAATTGGAGTAGGGGGTCTACCAGTTATTTCTGTGGATCTGTTCTCAAGCAGCCGCCCTAGCAACCATCAGATTCCAGCTCCCTGTGAAAATTAAAGTAGTAATCTTATTGGTTGCTAAGGCTTCCAACTGCCATTTCTGCTGGGGAGCTGTAGCGCTAATTATGTCACCAGTGTGTGCAGTTTGGAGATTCTCACATTCATTTCTATAAGGCGCTCTTCCCCCTCCCTCTCCTGTACATCTGGCAAGGACAGGACCTTCGCTCTAACCTGCCCAAGCACTCAATGTATCTGTGGGCCAAATTTGGGGTCAAATGGTTCAGGCGTTTGGAAGTCTATAGAGGACAGACCTTTCATTTTTATGATATAGATTGTTAAGTAATCTGCACTTATAAACTGCACAATCTGCTTGCAATGATCCTTTGTTTGTGATCTCTTGATATGTACTGGTGTGCTATTATATGTACACTTTTAATAAAATAAGTTAAAAATGGACGCAAGTCACCCCAAAAGGTATCGGCTTCCAGCTCAGGGTGCACAAACCCCTCCCCTACTTTTGACACACTGCATGTTGTTTGTATTGGTTTATTTTGTCATTGCCTGTTGATTTTCAGAGGCCATCTGATATTGGATATTTTAACTAGACAGAAAAGTTTTATGTTATAATTGTTTTAAGCCATCCTAGGTCTAAATGTGGTCAGTTTATATGTATTTTCTGTGAAAGTCTGTAACCAGTTGAACAAACATCTGTGGCTGTTTGTAATTGCGGTCTGTACACAGCGGTTTAGGCAGCAGCAGAAGATGGCAGGGTCAGCACAGCCCACATGGCTTCTGCCATTTCTGCGCTATTCCTCCCTACTCTTCTAAAGCTGTAAATAGGTTTGCCCTACCCGGTGTTCTCTCTCTCTCTCTCTCTCTGGCAGCGGGTATGGCAGCAAGGAAACCTATTTAAAGCTATAGGAGTGCAAAGAGGCATAGCGCAGGCAGATATTTTGAATCTGTCCACAGCTCTATTGTGCACAAATTCTGCATAGCAACACGTATTTGGGATTTTTGGGGGATAATCTGTTCAGCTGTTGCTTTTCAATCTGAACAGGTTAAAAAGCATATTGCATAGGGATGGCCCGAACCCACCGATGTTCGGGTTCGGCTGAACCC
This sequence comes from Dendropsophus ebraccatus, assembly GCF_027789765.1. Lineage (NCBI taxonomy): Eukaryota > Metazoa > Chordata > Amphibia > Anura > Hylidae > Dendropsophus > Dendropsophus ebraccatus. The sequence goes on along the minus strand of NW_027210412.1, from coordinate 6,032 downwards.
GAACGTTCGGCATCGGATTCCCGCTGTCTGCACGGAGAGGGCAGACAGCGGTAATCATTGCGGAGGGTTCGGGTTCGTACGAACCCCATCCCTAATATTGCAGAAAAGTTTAAACTTGTTTAAATAAAAAAAGAAGAAAAAAAAGGGAGTTATTTGCTAGAATACATATACAAAGGACAAAAATTGCCGTAAGGTCAGGGACCCAAAAGTGCTCAAGCACAGCTACCTCTCCATTGAAACTGTTGTTCGAACATTCAACATTAACTGCATATGCTGTGCATAGATATCAATGTCTTATCGTCTGTTTGGCAGAGGCATGGCTCCAGCACAAACAATAAACAGCTGGAAGTAGTTGGCTTCATCTAATTGTATAGTAACAGCAGCAGCTCCTGATACCTTCAATAAGAGCCGAGCTGCAGTAATACTGGACTGCCACTGCACAATGAATAGTCAACTGCTTTTGGCGATTCGTTGTGTTCGTGCTGGAGGCGGTGGTCTGGCCAACAACTGATCACCAGGGGTGCTGCTTTTCACCCTGCTGATCAAACATTTATGGCTTATCTTGCGGATTGGCCATCAATGCTACATGCCTGGAAAACAGTCTTAGGCTATGTTCCCACACAGTATTTTTGCTCAGCATTTTGATCCTCATATTGCAACCAAAATTAGGAGTGGATTGAAAACACAGAAAGCCTATGTTCGCACACTGTTGAAATTTAGTGTATGGCCGTCATTTAATGGCAAATAATTGGTGTTATTTTAAAACATTGGCTGTTGTGAAATAACGGGCATTATTTGTCATAAAATGACGGCCATCCGCTAAATTTCAACATTGTGTGAACATAGCCTTTCTGTGTTTTCAATCCACTCCTGGTTTTGATTGCAATATGAGGACCAAAATACCAAGCAAAAATACTGTGTGTGAACCCAGCCTTAAAAAATGCAAGGAGAAATGTAGCATCCAGTAATCAGAACCCCTTCTCTATGCTAGAATAAGCATCTATAGAATATAATATAGAATACAACTTCAAGAATAGGCAGGCCATTCACGTACACCACTCTATTCAGCTTCCTCTCTTATTCACATTGACTAAGCACAAAATATTTTATAAAATATGTTGACGTGTGCAACAAAACAAGTTGTATGTTTTAGCAGACCTGTAAAAATAGATGAAATTCTATGTTAAAAGTACACAAAGATACAAAAATCTTATAAAGTGAATGTACCATCAGGTACATCTCTAAGATTTTCACATCAATAGACTGGCACAGGTGCAGAAATGCCAGTGCGGCGGTTCTGCTTTTGAACCGCGGCCTTGTTCCCACTCACGGCGCCGGTCTATTCCCGGTCACAGGCCAGAAGCAATCAATGGAGCAATCAATCAATGGAGCCACGTCACAGAGGAGAGGGGGTTTCGTCACACTGGAGGTGAGGATCTGTTCCCAGGCACAGCCTGAAGCACTGGAGGCGGGCCAACCAGTCCCCCGTGTTACAAAGCCCCCATCTCTGTGACGCAGTTCCATTAGAATAAATGGAGCCGTGTCACAGAAGGGAGGGGGGTTTCGTCACACTGGGGGCAGGCCCTCCTCCAGTGCTTCAGGCCGGGCCCATGCCCGGGAATAGACTGGCACCGTGAACAGGAATGGGGCCTGTGGCTCAAAAAAGGACTGCACCACCGGCGCCAGTCTATTCTGGTACATTCGCTTTAAAATCAGGGAGCAACAAGGCCACATTTACTACTAGTAGAGGAGGATTTGACCATATGAAACATTCAATAAAGAACACACATATGCATCTTGTGTTTTTATTTAAAAGGGCTTTTAAATCACAAAATTATTTTACAGGACTATATACATGATATTTACATTTCGGAAGGTATGCTTTCTTTTTACAGTAGGGTACCATAAAGAGCAGCAATTTGTTCATTGTGATATGCAGCATCCTTTTTTTTATTATTCTTCATGGGCTAAAGCCATGGAGTTAAATTACAAATAGTTAAATTGCAGAGCACAGTGTGGCAAAATGAAAAACAAAACAATAACTAAAATTCAGTGGAACCGGAATGTTCAACCCTGAATTCTACCATATTCTGCTGTTTTGGTGGAACTCATTCTGTACTCTACCATGTAGTTTCAGATAAAAAGAAAAATTGTCAGTGGTCCTGAGAGATCACACGACTCCACCATATGTCAGAAATAAGAAAACTAACCAACCATACTTTAAAGAATTCCATAGTCTAGTTAAAAGGGAAACTATAAACTACAAGCCAGTGTAGTTAAACTTTATAGCAGCCAGGCAAACTTTCGGAGTAAGATATTCACTGTAGGAAACCTAGCTATGCGTGAACAACACAGCCAGGTGTTCATAGTCATCTACCTAAGATCAGATCAGTGATATAATCACATATCAAGAAAAAGAGAAAACCATAGGGTATATGAGTGAGGCGCACACCTGTAGTAATTTATAAAATAGCTTTATTGACACCGGCTACAGAGACTAAAAACAGCAGAAAAACAGATACCCCACGCGTATTGCCGCTCACTCATATACCCTATGGTTCTCTCTTTTTCTTAATAATTTATGGTTCATTCATAGAGCAGGGGACGGCACCCTAGCTTTTGAATATTTCCTCTACATTTTTCTGTGGTGCCCACCTTTTCCATATTGATATAATCACATGACTGTATAATATGTACGCACTAAATCTGTGTGTACAGTTCACAAGCAGTCCCTGCTGTGCATGCAGAACTAACAGCTACTTATGACCCAATTACTTGAAATCAAATGCTACTTGCCACTGGCATCCGAGGTCAATAAAATCTGATAAAATAGTAGGTGGATATTTTGGTCTGTGCTTTCACAAGCCATGTTACACTATGTGCAATGCATCATCAACACAGCTAGTGGGTTCTGTGCTTACATTTGTGTGTCCCACAGTGCAATGGACTGTAGAAAGAGAGGACAAACCCCTCTATATGGAAAGGATACCGCATGACTTTTAGGCGATAAACAAATAACATTAGAATACAATAAACATTTTACAGATTAGCGGCAGTTTGAAGCACAAATGAGAACAAATAAATAAAATAAATTATTGCAACAATTCTCAAAACATACATTAGCAAATCTGAAGCAAATGCAAGTTCAAATCCCCTACCCCACACCCGCAGGACGGATTGTTTAGCCTCACAAACATAAAATATATAATTTTATAAGCAAACAACAAGCCTTCTGGTAGGTGACTTGGGTCCTTTTTTTCAAGCATTCAATGCAGCATTGTTTCCTTTAAAAGAATATCTCAAAAATTAGATATACTGTATCTAACATTAGCAATCATTACTGGATACTTTTCCAACATTTAACTTGTATTGCTTGGAGGTAAGTAACAATTCATAGATTGTTATTCTAGAGTTACCATCAACCTCTTCCCTGTACATTAGAAAATTTGTAAGTGGCCTTTTTATACCAAGAAGCAGTAACATTAATTCATGTCTGATCAACACAAGGTTTACTAGGTTACAATCTTGTGTATACAGATTTAGGCTATGTTCACAATGCCGGAAATTATTGACATGTCAATTATCACAATAGCCGTTGTTGCATTGACTTCAATGCAACACATTTCACTGTGAAAAGAACGCCCGTTGTTTTAATTGGAAACTATAGTCATTCTTGTCATAAAATTGTTACGTGAACATAGACTAAAATTCACTGTCTGAGACAAAAGGGGAGTTCTCACATTTGTCTGACAGATAAAACAGCCAATCACAAAAAAGAGATGTGATTAGGTGCAATAAGTCTAAGACAAACTGAGACATTTTTCAAACAGGGTAGTAAATAAGGGCCCTGGCCTTCATGCCATCAGGAGAATGTTCCACCCATGGCAGCAATGGTATTCTCTATGATCATCAAGCAGTCTGGTCACAGAAAGGCCAGAGTAGCAAATACACTAGTGAAGAACAATGTGCTTACAGTTATTAAAATATTACCAGAGTCAGGGTCTTTTTGGCTGGCATACAAAATCCACTAGCTCTCTACTCTCTAGCAATTTAAAGAGTAACATTTGTACAATGCTTACACTGGTATTTCATCTTAACATTGCAAACCCAATGTATTGCTGTTAAGTGCTTATTACTAGGATACATCATCACTTAGGGTGCCCCTATAAACTTGACATTTTTGGCAGGACTGAACAGTGTGTAGGGGTGTCTTGTCTCTTTTCAGATCTCAGGGGAAAAAGAAGGATTGGGCAAAGCTTTGGCTGTCCAGGCATGATGGGAGTTGTAGTCTTGCAACAGCTGGAAAGCCAAGGTTCCCTACCCCTGGTTTATGTGTTTATCAAAAGGCTCCCTTGCTTTCAAATGCCCAGTGATCTGTGGGCCTTTGTTAGATCAGTGGGAGTTCCCAGAGGACTACCAAATAAAATGCTACAGTGTATACTAGCAAATGATGCCAGGGAAGAGAAGGGTTGGGACATGTTGGATTTCAAATGCTCAACCCTTCTGTTCTCAGAGAAATATGCCACTGCCAGTACTGTCTGGCTGCGGCTTTACCCCTCTTCTCTCCATTGAGAACGCACAAGTATATGGTGGAGATCAGGAAGTGAGCCAGTGGCCAAATGAATGTCTGATCAACAGCCACTGAAGGTGTATGGCCACTTTAACAGGCCATGAATGAGCACTAATGCGGTAACCATGCAAATGGGTACAATAGCTAAGACTAGAACATCCTGTGGCATAGTGATCATAGTGATAACACAGCAAAGGCGTTCTGCATGTGCAAACTCAAATCATTTTACATCTGCAGTGCACTTTAGCAATTGCTAAATGTCAATGAAAGAAATTTAAATAAAAATTGAAATAAAAAACCCTGAGGGATGCATATATTTCTTATTTAAAAAAAATAATTTTAATATATCTAGATATAACACATTTTTGTTGCAAAAGCTAGATTTCTTTTTATACATTTGTGCGCTCATTTTACCAGCAAAATATACATACTTTGCTTAAGTACACAACCTAGAAAAGGGGAAAAATATGGTTTAGCTGGTTAGCTGCTGTACTGTTCAACTTAGGGACTGCAATATGCAGAATGACCACAGTTATCAGACAGAATCACTAGGCTATGAAACATTTATGCAGACAATTTACTGTTGTTGTGAGCCTGCAACAACATGACAATAGTTAAAAGGCCACTTTATAAAGCCCTTATAAAGTTAATAAGCTGCCTTTTTCATGTTAACTAATTTTGTGATGAAGCAGTCTAGCAAATACATCTATTTAGAATGGGAATCTTCAGGCACACAAAGAGTTAGGTTTGGAGGACAAACCAGAACAATACACAGGCAATCAGCTGTATATTACCTGTCAGCACAGGTTGCTTTGCCAAAAGATATGGTCTACCTGAAATGGGCTTAACCAAAGTCGTCATTATCCAGCAGTTATTATCTTCCAATAAATATTCACAATGTTAAATATATAAAAACTTGAACTTTATAATGTATCATTACATTTCCTTTTAATATATATGTATTTAAAGGAAATCTGCCAGCAACCAGGCCCTACTTAAGGTGCTGACAGTGTGCTGTAGCTGGTACCTTTTGTAATTTGGTCCATGCAGTGGATTACGCACAATCCTGCTTTGACTCTATGAGGAGTTGTTTGCGCCAAACTCTGGCACACCTCACCGATCCGTCTCTTTCCCTCTTTAAGAAAGAATCAATGCTGCCCAGCCTCCTGCTCGCTCAGCTGTCATCCATTTTGTTTATGTTTAGGTCTGAAAGAAACCCTCAGATATAGTTAAATTTCTGAGGTCAAATGTGTTAGAGCTGTGGTCTAGGGGTAACTGACCTGTCTACAGACCTGCCAGCAGTTCATTCTCTGGTACAATTCCCCTGATGAAAATTAAATATACGTCCTTATATTTTAAATTTTTTTCCCATTATTGCATAATTTTTAAGATGCACAGTATTTTTGCTCAATTTTTTGCAACCAAAACCAGGAGTGCACTGAACACACAAAGGCTATGTTCA